>NC_092128.1:57568607-57871637 GCF_043159975.1 Macaca nemestrina | reverse complement strand
AAGAATTCTTATGGGACTAACAAACTCCATACTATGAAAGGCCCTTGCAAACAGATCTTGTAGAACAGGAGACAGTGATTGGGGAGGGAGCATGGTTGAGCAATAAGACATGTCTTAAGGACAAAGCCACCATATGTCTCAGAGGTAGTCCTGAAGCAGTTATGTACCAGCATGTATGATAGAAAGGGAAAGTAGAAATAGGTTCACATTGTGGCATGGCTCAGTTGAGCTCATTCACATATGCATTACCTCACATACTTGTCATTTTTTTTGTGATAAGAACACTTAAAATCTACTCTCAGCAATTTTCAAAAATATAGTACATATAATTTTTATCAATTAAAAAATAAGTAAAAAAATTTTTTTAAAGGAAAGGTAGAATACCATAAGAGGAAGGTAAACCAGAGGGAAAAGAAAGGAGAAGAAAAATGAGAGAGATTTGTGAGGGAAGAAGTGCTGACATCAGTAAAAACTTTTCTCTTGTGCAGATATTGTGGGAGCTGCTTAGAGTAATGAAAGTCTCCTCTGGCAGATCCCACCCTTTCATTAGACTTTGCTGAATTCTGTCTCCTGTAAAATGAAGACCATGACAAAACAGAAAATAAGTGAAACAAAGGAGAATGATTCTTTGGTTCTGTGTATAAGATAGATAGATAGAGAGATAGATAGATAGATAGATAGATAGATAGATAGATAGATATAATAGTTATTTCTAAATATAAAGGAACTCTACACTGAAACATTAATTTTAAATATGTAGTTTTAAAAGACATATATTAAACAGTATAGGTTTTGAATTAAGGTAACAAGCAATTCCATTTACTTGTCTTTTATTATGCAATTATGTTTTGAAATATTTATTGGTTTATTTGATCTTGCAAAATAGTTATATGACTCCATCCTTTAGAAGTTCTTCATTTAAGAGGTGAAGGTTTAGAGGTTCTGCATTTAAGAGGCAAAGGTTTTTTTCTGCCCTCAGCAATCCTGGTAAACTAGTGGGCCCACTATGTTTCCCACACTACTCAAACTGCTTCCTTTGATAAAAGCAGATTTCTTCTATCCTGTAGAATGACATTTAATTGGAAAAGGAGAATTGCTGAGAAAATATTTTTATGCAGCATAATTTTAAATTTTGAGTGAGCACACTCTTCCAAACACGCTTTAAAATAGTAATAATGTCTTATGTTTCATAATTTTCAGGAGACTTTTAAATGTATAATACTGTGTAAAACCATTAGTTTCTTTGACTCGTCATCGTCTTCATTAGCATTATCTTTGAAATAGGCAGTATATTACTTATAAATTCAAATGAGAATATGTAAATTCAAATAGTTATTATATATCAAGCGCCCACCTTTTTAAGGGTGTGTTCAGGTTAACTTAACAACAATGGTTCATCTGTTAAGCATTTATACTCCGTTCACTTAATCCTCACTTTATGAAAGTGAGGCTTTCAGAAGTAACTACTTGCCAAAAAGTCAGACATAGCCAGGGCTCTTTGATTCTATTTATTCAACAGAGGTTTATTGGTCATGTATTATGTCCTGGGAATCATTCTAAATCCTGAAAATACAGTAGTCCAAAAAACTGACAAGATTCAGACTTTCATGGGATGTAGACTGTCTCCGTGGTCCTTGTCCTTAACCAATTTGCTGTGATGCCTGCTTCACATCACCACCGCCCTATAAAGTGTTTGGTTTATCCACGTGTCATAGACGAGACTTTGAGGCATCCTTGGACAAATTAACGTTCCCAAGGTCACATAACTCTTTCACTCTACAAAGTCATTCCCATTATTTCATACTACCTCCGATATAAACAAACATTGGCTGAGAAAAAAACTAAACTTTTATATTACGAATAGTATTTGTTTTATAAGTTTCTTGGCGAGCAATTCACTACTCCAGAGGCTAAATGTTCCATAAAAGAAGAACTGCCACAGGGTTAATCTGGATTGACATGCTTTGGGAATCCCATTAAATTGCTTCTTTGTTTGGGAGTCAGTTTAGTTAGTGACACAAAAGAGACTGCTATTGCTTTGGCAAAAAACAAAAAGACAACAAGAACCTATTTGTTTACTGCCATCTTCCTGAATGGCAGTGAACACTATGTCATCTTAAATAACAGGTTTTTAAACGCAGGCTTTTGAAACTGAAAATCACATCTGTGAAAAATGTCATGGCTGTATATGGTTTCCAAATATTTGTCAGGGCTGAATTTGCTTTTAAATTCTAAACAAACAGACAATTAGTTTGTTTCTTTTTGTGTTCCTATTTCTGTATCTCCTTAAGTTTTAATTAAATCACCAATTGCCATTTCCAAAAAAAAAATGAAGCATCATTTATTAAATAAAAGATAAAATACTTTGGAAATTTATTGGATAGAAATACAAAATCAATTTTTTTGGTATGCAGCAACACCAGAAATATACTTTCTTATTCTATACTTGACATATCTTACTAGTCACAAAATCTGGTCTGGGCTTACTGTCAATCGTATTACAAAAACAGGAGATACATTGAATATTTTTTCATAATTTTTTTCTTGTGCCTGCACAAGATTCTGGTATAATTCCCAGACGGAAAATAAACATTTTAGACAAAATAGTGTACAATACACATCCACAATATCCAAAACAATATTCATAATGAAACTTCTTTAAAAATATTCTCTAAACACATGAAAGGTAAAATGGCAAATGCAAATATTCATATGCTTAAGAAAAATTGTAGGAATATTATTTAGGAAACAACCACTAAAGTGCTCATTGACAGTAGTTTTATTTGTGTATTACCTATGTGTAGATAGAAAAAAGTAGTGAAACTTTGGGTGAGTGGAGTCTTGAAGGAACAAGTTTCCACTGTTTATCACGTTAGATATATCCAATCATTGCCTTTAATAATTATTTTGAAATGATATAGAAGGAAGAGAAAGTCTTTTGGAAAACGTTATAATTATCCTGAGGATTTTATTGACTATGGTGTAAAATCTACTCAGTTTATATACCTTTAAAAATTAATGTTTATCAGCAAGCTAACACATGAAAAGAAAACCAAACACTGCATGTTCTCACTCATAAGTGGGAGTTGAACAATGAGAACACATGGACACAGGGAGGGGAGCATCACACAGGGCCTATTGGAGGGTAGGGAGCTAGGGGAGGGATAGCATTGGGAAAAATACTTAATGTGGATGACAGGTTGGTGGGTGCAGCAAACCACCATGGCATGTGTATACCTATGTAACAAACTTGCACATTCTGCACATGTGTCCCAGAACTTATAATAATAATAAAAGTGTTTGTTTAAACCTAAAGTCAAGTCATCAGTCTGTTATTACTACCTCTGAACCTATATCACTACTACTATTGAAACCTTATCATCCACAGACATTTTGAATTGCTATTGACTCCAGAATATTTACCTGAACCTTGTTTATCTTGTTCAGAAGATTGTTTTATGCAATCAAATGTCACTGGCTTTAATCTCTTGTTATTCTTCTGGCGTGGTATTTCCCAGGGTGGAGAGAAATATCATTTAGCTATCAGTTTAAGATTGAGATTCAGAATTGGCTATTTGGAGGACTTATTAATCATCGTTTTAAGTCTGTTTCTAGTTTTAGAGAAAACAGAGCAAAGGAAAGGAATGTGTTTAATAATAAAAGTTTTTCATTTCACTAAGAACATTTCAATTGATGAAATTGAATTTTTCCAATAGCTGTACAGCAGTGAAAACATTTTGCTCTGGCGATATTAAAGAAGGAAAGAAAAGAAAAGGAAACAGAAATTAGGAATGGAGAACATGTTTTAATATTAGGTTTGAATTAGGTTACCCTTGAAGATCCAGTTATGTATATACCTAAGAAATGGAAAAGAGGTTTGTGCCCTGACTGGACAAACAATAGAGTAAATAATAGAGTGAATGAAAAGCTGGAACAGAAAAATAGAATATGGCATGATCTATAAGAAAAATTTAAGTTTTGCTCCTAACAAATAGTGCATCCATTGATAGCATTTCTTAATAACATAATTCTTTAATATAGCTTCTAAGACCAAATATTCATATGTAGATTATATGAATCAGCTTTCTAAGAAGACTTCATTTTAGGAAAATATTCAGATTTGAATGAAGAAAAATTGATTTGAAAGTGATTCAGGGCCAGGCATGGTGGTTCATGCCTGTAATCCCAGCACTTTGGAGGCCAAGGCAGGCAGATTGCTTGACCTCAGGAATTTGACCCCATCTCTACAAAAAAAAAAAAAAAATGCAAAAATTAACCGGGTATGTGGCATGCACCTGTAGTCCCAGCTACCTGGGGGCTGAGGTGGGAGAATCACTTGATCCCAGGAGGTGGAGGTGGCAGTGAGCCAAGATCATGCCATTGCACTTCAGCCTGGGCAATAGAGTCAGATCCTGTCCAAAAAAAAAAAGAAAAAAAGAAAAAGAAAGTGATTCAAATACAGAATTTAAGTT
Organism: Macaca nemestrina; assembly: GCF_043159975.1. NCBI lineage: Eukaryota > Metazoa > Chordata > Mammalia > Primates > Cercopithecidae > Macaca > Macaca nemestrina. The sequence goes on along the minus strand of NC_092128.1, from coordinate 57,867,165 downwards.
TATAAGGAGAAAACTTTTCCAGTGATATTATCAATGCCTCCTCAATCACAATGCTCTCTTTCGTCTCTATGAACATGGAACTTAATATCATACTTACTAAGTGCAAAGCATTTACACTTAAAAAGGAATTCAATAATTACTGTCCATAAATAGTAGGTAAAGGTCTGTTTCTAAACTACTGGCAGAAGCTGGGAAACAGACTCTTGATTACTATCCCAGGGAGTGAAATGAAGTACCTCAGTATAAAAAGTCAAGTGTGAGGTTCCAGAGGCCTCTGGTTTCAGACCAAAAAAAAAAAAAAAAAAAAGAAAGAAAGAAAACCTTGTACCTGGAAGTCAGATATATCTGGGTTTCATGCTAGCTGGCTCTTTCAGTTTCATGCACTAGCTATTTAGCCTTGGGCAAGTTACTCACCTTCCCCCAACCTGGGTTTCTCTATCTATAAAATGGAATTCATAATACTTAGCCACAAAGGCTCATTAGCATTAAATGAAGGGACATTTCTGAAAGTTCTGCTGCTTTCCCTGACACAGTAGACAATCGAGAAATGACACGAAATAGTGAGAATAACTTTGCAATGGTGTGCTGCACTGTAAATAGCTTTTCCTGTTGAAATGAAGCATGTTCTATGTGAGAAGAATGTTTTCTCAGAAGATAGGGTATTATTTAACCTGCTGCTTCTGTGAGTTTGGCAAAATTTAAGCTTACAAGTTGTACAGGAATGTCTGTTCATTGCTGATCCGCCTATTGCATATTTTCAAGGCCATTCTGATATGAATTTAAACTAGAAATGCGGACTTGACTGAAATTTCACTTCTGGCTTATTCCAGTCCTCTAGACAGACCCAGTGTTTAGTTTAACATCAGGGAAGAGTTTGGGATATGCCCATATGATAAACCATTGTTTTTGGTTTTCATCTCAGTTTTAAAATATGACATTAACTGAACTTAAATAGCTACTGGCTTTTTCACTTGACCTCTCACTTTTCATGATCATCACATTCGCTTTATCCTAAAAATACATGAAGTAGTATATTAGTGTGGTTCAAAGTTCCTAGAAAATATTTGTTGCATTCTCCGGCTGGAATAAGAAAAGTTTCTGTGCAAATGTAGCCTGTGTATGTGTATGTGTCTCTGTTAAGGAAACTTGAATTGAAATATAAAATTATCTAGCATTTTCTTTTCCTGGTATTTATGTGACACACAGTTTGGATAGATGCAGAAAACTGATGTCATGCACCTGAATCTGCCCTAGCTAGGAACTGAAAGGAAATAACTTCCTTAAACGTGATAGTACACAGAATGTGGAAAAAATCCCTCAATGATCCATTTTGAACACAGTTTCCTGCCCGACATTTAATTCTGTTTGGAAATGGAATTATTAAGGTTTAAAATATGTAATTTAAGGGAAGTGGAAGAGCTGGTTGGTCAGTTGTCTCCCAATGCATTAAAAATATCCTATTTGCAAGGAATCTTGGAGGAGCCTGCAAATTACAAGGCTGATGAGAACCACTGTTGAAAAATACTGTGCTGGATCTTCATGTGATGTTTAAGACAATTACTGGAGGTAACTACTACCCACATTGCTTTCAGAATCGTTTCTGAAGATCAGCTAAAAATGGTGTTAACTATAAGAGACTCAATCTGTCAAAATGTATTAAAGTGACATACCGTTAATGCTAGTTCAACCTAAAAAAAATCAGCCTGTAATGAAATGCTTTATATAAACTCAGGAAAGCTGGAAAATTCACAGTTCTCTACTAAATTAGCCAGTATTTGAGACCCATGGTGGTGTGCAGTAGAAATGGTAATTGGACTCTCTGCAGTGGCTTAGTAATGTTCCCTTAATACTTACCCAAGGATGTGTTTGCTTTTGTGAATATGTCTAAGGAGCCTAGAAATGACTTTTCTCCAAAAAGGGGAAAGGATTTGGAAGAAGCAGGTGAGGACAAAAAGAAGAGAAATGTATTTTCCTGCTTACTTCCCAAGATTTCTCCCCACCTCATAGAAACATAGACATACACACACACACACACAATTTGGACTGAGGCATGTCTACAAAGAACATTTTTTAAGTGATTTTTTAAAAAATGAGAGCATCAAACACTGAACCCAGTGCCCCTATCCTCACATTAGGAATAGTCAGAACCTGCATCCTTAAGCTTCAAGTCTTTAGTTCAGAAGAAAATGCTGGATTATGTTGACATACAAACGAAGGCCAGAACCAGATGAAAGTGCCTGCAATACTTTATATCCTTCTAAAACTTGATAATGAAGCACCACCAGACTTTACAAGGGTCAAATTGAGGAAAAATAAAAGCTGGCATGCTCTCCCAATGATTTATTATTTGATCAAATTCACAGCTTTTATCTGATCAACTTATTAGAGCCCGTTGAGAGGCATTTATCATCGAAGAGCTCTTAAATGTTAAGAATGTGATGGAGAATACTTTGTCTTTATCCCATGTGGAAGTCAGAAATAAAATGGCATCTTCTTCAGCAGCAGAAACTTCATGACCCAAGGGTCTTTGTGTCAGAATTCTCAAATCATAGATGGCTCTATACCTACACAGATGGGATCGATGATCATTCAGAAAATGCTATTTGAAGAGTGATTTAACACCTCAGAATAGCTTTCTGCTACCCATCTTGACTCCAACCTCCCTCCTTCCTGCCTTGAAAGTTCCTCCATTAAGAAGGAACTTGGTTTTTACATATTTGTGATTAAATATAGTGCTTGGGTGAATTTTCTGACCTTCATTGCAAGTACAGACTGGTTTATCAGATTATCTAGCTAACATTTGTGGTTATGATTAGCAACATATAGTTAAATTTCATTAAATAAAGAGAATACATGTGAAATTTGTATCATCATTACCATTTTGACCTCCTTACAACTGTGCTAAAGTATGTCTATTACCTGGCTCTGATTTCTATTTCCATCTTCTCTTCTATTCCTTTCATGTTTCATTCATTGGCCTTCTGACTGTTCCCTGGAAACACCTCACATGTTCCCACACCTGTGCCTTTGCTCATTCTTTTCCCAAGGCCCTCACAAATGTTGCATTCTTGATAATTTGTCCATTGGTAGATGAGATCCCTTGAGACAGCTGTACACAGTAAATATTTTGGCCCTGATGAGCAATTACGAGCCATGAGTGGTTCTTGAATTGTAATGTGCGTAAGAAGTACTGGGAGTGCTTGCCAGTGATGGAGATTGTGTAGCCCCATCTCAAAGATTTGTATTTGATAGTTCTTTGTGGACCCAGAATATGCATTGTTAATATGCATTGTCCACCAGGTAATTCCAATGCAGGTTATTTCACAACCACTTTAAGAAACGCTAAGAATATCTCTCCTTTACTTTTTAAACTTCTGGCAAAAGTCTTACAAGAAAACATTTTTTCAAAAATATTATTTTATCATTAATTTCTGGAAATTCCATTTCAGAAACATTAGAATGCAGGCAGTCTTGTCCCCTACCTTCTGAGCTGGGTTGAAAGTATTTGGATGAAAGATAGTTTAATGTGAGTTAATAAAATTGCTATTAATCACTTATTGAGAAAATGCAGGAATCCCAAGAACATGCTATAATCTGCATCACTTTTGTGCTGCCTCTGCCAGCTCTGTAGTTAAAGGGTAACAAAACAACTGTTTATGAAAAGGGTAGGTTTAAGATGAAAATAATTCTTTTGCAAAACTCAGGAAACATTATCAGAGCCCGTGGACTGTGCTCTTCCAACTGGAGAATCCTGTATTTGTAATAAATTCCTTTTGCTCTGGATGAGTTCTGCATTTTCAATGAGGTTAACTTGGCAACATTCTAGTTGATTTTAATAAAAATAGCTGCTTTGAGGACAGGGAGCTGAGGTTGCCAAATTTACAGCTGCCTTGCACAATTACTCTTACACCTCCTTCAGGGCTACTTAGAACCAGTAAGCAAATTAAGTGTATCGATTGCAATTTTGTTGGACTAACCCTGCTTTTTTTTTTTCTTAAGGAATAAACTTGATTCCTTTTAGTATGTGTCTGTTCAGAGTGATCTCTTTTCTTTTCAGCCATAACACAAAGACAACATCATGGCTGGATCCACGACTTGCGAAAAAGGCTAAACCTCCAGAAGAGTGCAAAGAAAATGGTAGGTTATGAAGTTTTTATGGTGTTCAGCAATGTGATTTGAGAATGTTTGTGTTTCTTCAGCGAGAGTCTCACCTGAAGAGGCAGTCATCTAGCTGAAACAATTTTAACGATGTAATGTTTAATGCTCAGAGAAGAGAGAGAATTAACTCGGCATTTCAGCAGGGCCATGTGGTTTTGCTTTTTCTCTCCGAGGAGACTGTGCTGAATATCACATCTCTGTCATCTCTGTTGGTTCTGTCTGACTCCTGGCCTGACTTTCCACTACCTACTAAGGACTTTTTGTTAGCAATATGTCGCTCTGAGGACGCTGATCTTTTAATTGGGGTCAGATATGATGCATAAGAGAAACAGTTTGTGGCACTATAATATTTGAGTTTGTTTTCAAAGGCATAGCATTCTAGCAATTATTAAGGACTCAGTAATATAAAGAAATGCTTTCCTTGAATCAAGCATTTAAATAAAATAACCAGTTGCCTGAATGTCTTAGGTTAGCCTTAGTATTTTCCAGTTCTCAATGTTCTAATATTGACCTGCTTTAAAATAGACTGTTTTCATGCATGTGAAGAATTTTTTAAAAATAATTTTGAGGACTAGATAAATGTAAACCTTGTTTTTTAAATTCATAAATTATATGGGTGAAGTCTGTTACTGATGATACTTGTAATTTTTTTTAAATATTGAGTTTAAAGGAGCACATATAGTTTAAGATGATCAATAGCATACTCTCTAATGATTTATTATATGACCACATTCACATTCTTTATGTGATTAAATTATTAGAGCTCTGTTCAGAGGTTTCTGTCATTGAGGAGCTCTTAAAGGTGAAGAAAACAGCAGAGAATATTTGAACTTTAAACAAAGTTTTTAAAAAGTTAACTTTTAAAAAAGTGTCTAATTCTAAAATGCCTTTCTTTTCAAGCATAATTCTGACTTTCTCAGATACTATCCACATGACATTGTGCATTCCTATATTATAAGGTAACTGTTCACAGGCTAGGGACTGAGTTAAATTAAAAATTAGAGATTGTAATTTATATGAACATATATAAATGTACAAATATCCAGTTTTAGTTTATATTTAATTTTGTATTCATAACCACATCTGTACCTTTCTGTATAATAGTACAACTGTATGCAGTTGAATCCCATACAATTATTGTATGACCTGAACTTGTAAGCATGATTGGATTATATTTCATTGACACTAATGAAACATGTGTTACAAAATGTGATAGTCTGAAAATTAACGTAACCTGTTCTGAGAGTTATGATTTACTTATGCCACAGTTGTAAAACCTTAGTAAATCCTAATTAAAGTGAATTTAACAATTTTGCAGTTCTGTGACATATTGAACTTCTCAGCTGTCTTGCACCTTTGAGTTGTGCTTTTTATTATAAAAAGCTACTAAAATCAAATTTTAAAATCCTGAGAGAGATGCAAGCATGACATATTGCATAATCATAACATTTCAGCATTGTTTTTCCCACATCTGTGCTTATCAGACTTCACAACATGGTAGATGCCTACAATATGATGCTGGTGTCCTCTGAACCAAATGTCATTGAGAAACAAGTTCTAGAATTTAGTTTATAGATCGGGATGATTTGTAACTTGGTCAACTGCTGTTTGTTTTCATTTACTACAAAATAAATAATTCACAGACTCTAGTCTTTATATTATTGGACCATTTTTACAGTGGAAACTAACATCTACTTTGTTAGAATGTTATTATTCTGGACACCTATTTTAAGTTTTCTTGCCAAGAAAAGTGCTTTTAGGTAACATTGTTACCTATGTTTTACTTTTCTTTAAATGACATAGATTAGTATTACTTAATAACAACACTAGATGTTAATGGATTGCTATTGAACTTGCCAGCTAAGTCATGATTCTTCATATGTATCACACTTCAGCTCAGAGAAAAGTTAATACAGTAATTTTCTGAATGCAGGAATATATATAAAATGTGTATTAAAAAATGTAGAGGCTCCAATGATGATATCTTTTTCCAGCAAAGATTTGCTGTTCCTCTGCTAGGCAGATAGAGTGAAAGCTAATTACCCTAATCCAAACCAGAACTGAGCCAGCGTGAGGTTGGGTTGAGTTTGCGCTGTACTTTGAGTGTTTGGCCACCAGAGTTTTCAACTAACAGCCTAGTGCAGGTTGGCAAACATTTTCTGTCAAGGGCCAGGTAATAAAGACTTTAGGTTTTGCAGGTCATTCAGTTTCTTTGCACTCATTGTACAAAAGCAGCATATGTCAATATATAAAGGTCATGCATGTGTTCTGATAAGGATTTATGTATGGACATCAAAATTTGAGTTCTGGATACTTTCTTTGTACTTTCTTATTATTTTTCTTTCTTTTTTTATTTTTTTTTAAGCAGAGGAAGCAGCTTTTATTGATGGGTTGTCTCCTGAAACCAGAAAGACTATGTACTCTATTCCAGTTACCCCCATGCCTCCAGGACCGCATATTGTTCCACTTGCGGGGAGGATAAAAATTGCCTCTTGATTTTCCAAAGACCAGTCTTTCGCTTCCCTGTGCAGCCTTAGAAACCCAGTAGCAATACTGCTTGGTGTGTTGGCTTTTTTTCCGCCCCTCCTCCTGCTGCAGCTACTTAGTGACAACTAGAGGTGGAGGGTGTCCCAGGAAGCAGTTAGATGAGTTAAGTGTGATACACAGGAAAACAGGACCGAAGCCTATCAAAAGTCCCTCTGCCCTGCCTCAGTGGCTTGGTCCTTCATTGGTTGCATTTCTCTTTGTGCTGGAATACCCCCTTCTGAATCAGAACAGGGATTTCCACTGCCAGCCGTGGACCCAGCCCCAGAGCCATGGGATGGGCTAGTTCAAATTTGGGTATGTTCCTGGCCCACAAAGATTTGAAATGATCCATCAGGCATATTTTGCCACCTCTGTACATCTTTGCTGTCTTTCCATCCAGCTCGGGGACTGCAGTTTCTGGGGCAGTAGTAAGATATGTGATAAGAATTTCAAACTCGTTGTCAAAATCACATTTCAGGAGGTCATGGATATACCAACACTTTCCAAACCACCGAGTCGCTACCTTGTTGGACTCCAGTTGGAACCATCATTGTTGGCGTTCTTGTTGTTCTCCACATACCAGATAAGGGACTGATACTCCTTCTTCAGTCGCTGCACCCACAACTCCCAATCTTGGGGTCCTGCATTAGTCTTCAGTGCCAGAATCTCAGACAGAACACGTCAGGTGGCCTCGTCTGCCATCTTGGGCCAGGGCGAGTTTTATATACTTTCACATAACAAAATATTATTCTTCTTTTGATTTTTCCTCAACTATTCGAAAATGTGTAAACTATTCTTAGCCCATGGGCCACACAAAAATTGGGGCGGGCTGAATTTGATCCACAGGACAAACTGTAATCTACCATGTTTGTGTGGGACTCTACTCTTGGCAGGTCTTGAACACCAATATTTTTAAATATTTTTTTTCTCAGGATTGCCAGTCTCCCAAAAATCTGAGGTGTTTTTCAGGGGATTTAGCGTAACTCTTTTGCTTCTAGATCCTACAGCTCCAAAACTGACAAATGTCAGGAGATAACTGACTGACTGTTTGAAATCTCTCACATCTATATTTGTCACTCCAGTGCCTCAAGAGTCCTCGCTCTTCTGGTTTCTTTAATGTCCAGCAGCGGCGTTTTCCCCAGGCCGAGTCTATACTGTTCTAAGAGCCCAGATTCAACAAAAAGCAGCTGCAAATTCTTCCTTCACCTCTCCAGGGTTCCCTTTTGAGAATCATGTTGCTTCAGCTAGTTTCTAATTTCTTTCAGCTGCTTATTTTTTTTACATTTTATCTAGACTTTCTGTTTTCTCATGTCTAATAAGCTACTCACTCCATCCTATCTGGTAGCAGAAATTTTAGTGCAGTAATTTTAAAATTGTACATTTTGGATGATACTGGGCTGGATGTCATAAAATCTTTACTGTTATCCTAATTTACATTTTAATAACTGAAGATTATATATTATTTTGTCATATATGTGTGTTCAGTATGTATGAATGTATAGAGGTATGTAGTGTATGTAGATATGTATCTGGAAATGTTTGCATCTTCAGATCTGTTTACATAAATGAGTAAAGTTAATTCCTAGTCCAATTAATATAAGAGGAAGAAAAGTAAAAGAGAGATGAGAGGGGATGCTAACTAGAGAAAAAACTAACAAAAGTGTTCTCATTGGTATTAAGGAGAAACAGGACATGGATGGCTCAGAACAAATATATATTAAACAAGCACTTAGTCTGCTGACAGTAAAGCAATCATTTTGCCTTTTTACTTAAAGGATAATACTGCTACTAAATGTGAAAACATACTTCCTTCTCTCACAATAGGGTTGGAAATACTGAAGTCATTATGTTCTGTGCATTTGTCATAGCTCTGTACACTTTTGGAGTTTTAGCAGCAGTCTACATGGCAGAAAAAACGTCTCCACCTACTACTGGATTCTAATATTAGTATTTGGAGGAGTGCTGTTTAGCAAGCCAATATAGTCTTTTTTAAAATGCCACAGAAATAGCAGTTAACCACTGAATAACTTGGATGCAAGATTGGTTAAAGTGTGTGTAAAGCCCCATCATATTTCTACCCTCAGAGTCAGTAATATGGGATCCTTCTGAGACATTTTCAATCACAAGCATTTCTGTGCTGACATCCCATGAGCGTTGCTGGATTAGAATCCATTTCAAAAGTGAAGTAAGCCTTGTAGGACCATTCTTTTCTGAAAGTTGAAATGTTATTAAACCCACTAGGATCACACTATAATGTACAGGAGAAGAAATTGTTTAAGATTTGGAGTCAGGAAAAACTGTTCCAAACCCAAATCTGTGGGTTCTTGGGCAAGGTACTTAATCTCTGGGAGCCTAGATTTTCTTACCTGTAAAATGGGAGTTTTACTTCTTTCATGCAGATTTACCTTCACATGTTGGAAGCACCATGATTGTAGCACCATCAATTCTAAATAACTGATCATTTTCTTTCCTTCAGATAATACTCTGAGCCAGCAAATGAGCCTTACAGAAGATAACTGGGAAAAAATTCTGAATAGTTATCCTACCTTAACAGCTTTGAATTACTGTAGAATGTCCTGGCAAAATGGAAATGAACAAATCCATATAGGCTAAAATTATCCATCTAGGTAATTCCAACCTGATAGTAATACACTGGGTGCCTTCCCCCCTTCAACCTGTTAAGCTGTCTCTAAATGTTCATGAAGTTATAATTACATCTGCATGAACTGGGTGACTTTGTTTCTATATTCAATACGTATGAATTTTAAGTGAGTTTTCTTATGTTACTACAGGAAAAAAAATTACATAATCTTAACCCATTTACCTGCATGAGTAGTGCATTTCAATTGGAATTAACTAATGCTTTGAACTAATTAATTAATCTATCTTTTTAAAAAAGTGTCCACAATGTGCATGAACAAAGACAGCATATGCCATGCTTTATAATACTTATTAAACAGGATGTTTTTCAGCAGAAGGAAGTTGCCTTTCTAAAATAGTAGAAAACACTAATTAGTTTCAATTCATTTCTTAAATGAGTTTTATAAAACTGACACACTGATTAAAACGTTCATACTTTTATGTTCATATTTCAGATTCTGTTTCTAAATTACATTGTTTATCTTCCCTTAAATAGGGGCTTTGGCCTTCTCATTAAATTTGTTTTGATAATTAGTGATCCTAATTTCTCAAGAAAATTAAGTATGACCAAATTAATTTTACCTTTCAGTATTTATCTTTCTAATCTGATAAACCTGCTAAGATTATGTTCGCAAAGCACCTTGGAATCTTTCCTCAAGGAAGAACTCATAAAAAGATTCTAACAGTATTAACTATTCAAGTACTAAAAGTTCAAAACTGTAAAAACTATTTATATGCAAATATTGAACACCTATCTTGAAATATAATAAATTAACTTGAATGCGATTTTGTTTTTGTACTGATATTTTATATGTTTGTGAAAAAGGAAGAAATTTCAAATATCCTAATAGAAGCAATTCTTTTGTAGCTGACTGGTATTAGTCGTGATGTGCTTTAGCAACATTTTGAGGTATGCTTCATCCAATAATATAGTGCCCTTTCCAGTCTTTTCAGGTCAGAAGTACTCAGAAATACCAACATTTTAGGACTATGAATCTTTTGTGGAGGAAATAGTACAATTTATCGAAAATAAATCAGGTAGGATGGATATTCCACTGTTGTGCACCAGTACCAAATTTTGGATTGTGACTGGCATCTGTTCTCGTTGGCCCCAGAATCTGTTATTGATTGGTTTATGTCCAGACCATAAAAGTTATTAAGTATTTTGAATATCCTTCCTGCACCAATGATTTATGTATTTTCCCCTTCTACCTGTTAATATTTCATGTGGCTATAAAGTAGTGCCTAGGTAAGGATTACAAAATTCTGTCCTACTTTGTTTCTTAATTGCTCAAGTTACTCGCATGTAGAGCAATGAATTATATCTTGTCGTTACTCCTCAATGCATACAACTTTTAAAATAATAATGACATCATCAAATCGGGTTTGCATAGTAGCAGAATGATTTCAAAATTTTTCAAATATGACTTTTTAAAACCGTTTTAAATTTTGAAATAATTATAAATTCCCAGGAAGTTACTAAGGAATTTACAGGAAGGTCTTAGACGCCCCTCACTAGCCTCCCCCAATGTTAACTTATATAAATCCAGTACAATATCAAAACCAGAAAATTGGTAGTAGTACAATCTACAGAGCTTACTTCATGTTTTGCCAGGTACTCGTCTGTGTGTGTGTATGTGTGTGTGTGTGTGTGTGTATGTGTGTGTAGTTTCATGTGATGATATCACATGTGTAGTTATACATAAATATGACCGCAGTCGAAATTCAGAACCGTTTCATCACCACAGGGCTCCCTTATGCTACCCCTTCATAGCCATGCTTATCTCCTCCCCTTAACCAATCCCTAACCCTTGACAGCTACTGATCTGTTCTTCATTTCAGTAACTTTGTTTCAAAAATATTCTACAAATGGAATCATAATGTGTGTAAACTTTTGAGATTGACTTTTCTACTCAAAATAATTCTATTGAAATACATTCTAGTGTGTGTATCAATAGTTTGCTACTTTTTATTGCAGTATACTATGCCAGTAGGCTATGGCATGGATGTACCACAGTCTGTTTTAGGGTACCCATTGAAAGACTTGTGGGTTTATCCAGTTTTTGGCTAATATGAATGAATAAAGCTGCTGGGAACGTTTGTATACAGATTTTTGTGTGAACATAGGTTTTCACTTCTCTAAGTACCCGAGAGTGCAGTTGCTGGATTATATACTAAGTGCATTTCAGTTTTGGGACAAACTGCCAAACTGTTTTCTAGAATGGGTATGCTCTTTTACATTCCTACCAGCAGTGAACAAGTGATCCAATTTCTCTGCATCCTTGCCAGCATTTGAGGTTATGAGTATTTTTTAAATTTTAGCCATTCTGACAGGTGTATAGTGATACTGCTTTTTTGTTTTAATTTGCATTTCCCTAATTGCTAATGATACTGCACATCTTTTTATATAATTATTTGTCATATCTATATCCTAATTAGTGGCAAATCTGATCATGTCTTTTGCCAGTTGTTTGCTTTTTAAACTCAGTTTTGAAAGTTCTTTATGTATACAAGTTCCTTTACATATCTTTACAGATGTGTTGCTTATGAACATTTTCTCCAAGTCTGCAATTTGTCTTTCCATCCCCTTAACAGGATCTTTTATGGATAAATATTTTTAACCTTGATAAATCCAGGTGATCATTTTTCCTTTTATGAATCAGACTTTTGGTAGTAAGTCTTAGAACTCTTCAATCTAGCCCCAGGTCCAAAATTATTTTTCATACTTTTTCTAAATATTGTATAGTTTTACTTTTTATGTTTAAGTCAGTGGTGTACTTTGAGTTAATTTTTGTTTAATGTGTAAGAGTTAGGGTAAGGTTCTCTATTTTTTTTTCCTATGGATGTCCAACTGTTCCAGCACCATTTGATGAAAAGGCTATTCTTCTTCGATGGAATTGTGTGTGCACCTTTGTCATAAACTGTTGGATTCTGTTCATCTATGGGTTTATTCCTTCACTTGTACTACACTGTCTTGATTCTTGCAGCTATATAGTAAACCTTAATATTGAGGTAGAGTGATTGATATGGTTTGGCTCTGTGTCCGCACCCAAATCTCACCTTGAGTTGCAATACCCATGTGTCGAGGGAGGGACCTGTAATCCCCATGTGTCAAGAGAGGGAAGTGATTGTATTATGGGGCAGTTTGCCCCATGCTGTTCTCATGATAGTGAGTGAATTCTCACAAGATCTAATGGTTTTATAAATGGTAGTTTTTCCTGCACTCACACACACCCTCTCTCTCACCTATCGCCATGTAAGATATGCCTGCTTCCCCTTCTGCCATGAATATAAGGTTCCTGAAGCCTCCTCAGCCATGTAGAACTGTGAGTCAATTAAACTGCTTTTCTTTATGAATTACTCAGTCTCAGAAAGTTCTTTATAGCAGCGTGGGAACAGATTAATACAGTGATATTTCCTACTTTACTCTTATCAAAATTGTCTTAGATATTTTAGGTCTTTTGCCTTTTTATATAATATTTAGAATAAGCTTTTCTAGAACTACAAAAACCTTGTTGGGATTCTGATAGGAATTGTATTAAACCTCCAGATTAAGTTGACAATAATATATATCTTTACTGTGTTGAGTATTCCAATCCATGAACGTGATAAGCCCTTCCATTTATTTAAGCCTTCTTTGAGTTCTTTCATCAGCATTTTGTAATTTCAGCAAAAGTATTTTGCACGTTTTGTTTAGTGTATACCTAAGTGTTCCATTTTCTTTGAACAATGTAAATGGGTATTGTGTTTTTAATTTCAGTCTCTGTATGTTTGTTGTTAGAATATATACATGAGATTGATTTTCATGTGTTGGTCATAGATCTCAAGTACTTGCTGAAATCATTTATTTGTAGGAACTTTTTTGGTAGATTTCTTGTAATTTCTGCATCTACACTATTTTCAATTGATCTAATCATAAGATATTTCTTGTTTAAACTGTTGACATGGTAGGTTACACTGAGTGATTTTTAAATATTAAATAAACCTTGCATACCTGGGATAAGTCCAACTTGGACATGGTGAATAATTATTTTTATATACTGTTTTATTTAACTTGATAATATTTCATTGAGGATTTTTGTGTCTGTGTTCATGAGAAATACTGGTCTGTAATTTTTTTTGTACTGTCTTTATTGGGTTTCAGTATCATAGTAATACAAGCCACATAAAATGAGTAGGTAAGCATTCCTTCCTCTTCTATTTTCTGGAAAAGATTGTGTAAAATTGGTGTCAATTTTTTCTTTAAATATCTGGTAAAATTCTCCAGTAAAACAACTGTCCTGGAGATTTTTTTCAAGAGGATTTTAATTACAAATTCAATTGCTTTAATGGTTATGGGATTATTCAGGTTATGCATTTCATCTTGTTAGTTTTGGTAGTTTGTAGTTTTATAGGAACTGGTTCATTGCTTCCAAGTTGGTGAAATAGAAACAATTTCAAATTTTTGAATTTTTTGGATAAACTTTGTGGATCTGTCCTTAATTTCATTGTTCTGTCCTGTTATATCCACTCTGTTACTGACCCACCCAGCAAGATTTTAATTCCTATTATTTTATTTTTCCATTCTCTAATTTCTATTTAGTGCTTTATTATAACTTCCATTTCTTTACTGAGATTTTTTGTTTCAAGAGAATTCATAATTGCTTGTTAAAGCAATTTTATGATGGCTGCTTTAAAATCCTTGTCAGATAAATTTGACATTTCATTTTTCTTGGTTATCAGAATTAGTTTATTGTCTTTTCTCATCCAACTTGTTTGTCCTGGTTCATGGCTTATATTTATGTTTATCCTGGACATTCTTTATACAGACCATTTTTAAATGGACATTTAAAATAAAATCTATCATTTTACCCAAGAATGTCTGTGTTTTGGTTTGTTATGTAGGTTCTGGCCTGTTTCGTAGGCTGTAGTTCCAAATGCATTTAGTTTGCACAGCTCTTCAATGCTATTTTGGTCTGCTTAGTTCTCCTGACTTTGGAGCTCTTCATATATTCCTGCTGGTGCCACTTGCAAATTACAGAAAGCACTTCTCTAGGTCACCTATTGTGACTAGTAGGGATGTTAGACACTGGATCTGTAGGATGGAAAGTGTTTTCTCTGGCCTGTTATCTCTGCCCACATGATATAGGCAGGTATGGGGAAGAGGATGGGTCACCCATACCGGATTTTGCTACCAATTGATAACAAATATTGCCTTCAGACAAAAAAGAGCAAACATTATTTTGTGTTTTGATACCAAAACTATGTAAAGAACCCAAACAGATTTAGAACCATAATTCCAAAGGTGCTACTTCAAATCAGCAATGCAAAATCAATGTGAAATTGTATTGATTGTGTTTGTCTCTGAACTTCTTACTACTAAGCTGTAATTTTTGGAGATTATATTATTTTCCATATTTAACCAGGTTTGATGTCAGGGATTCACTGACCTCACCAGTGCAGGTGCTTCCAGCTGCCGCTATGGATGCAAGATGTGTTACCCTTTCTGGGATCTCCTGATGCCACCACTTACGGGTTAAAGGGACCTACTACTGCTGCTAGGTATGGGTCAGGAAAAAGACTGCCCCATGTCCCAGTTACTCTCCCCCTTTCCTTTCCCTCAGCCAGAGAAAGTAGGCTTTTCTCTTTTGTTTGCTTGCTTTTGTTGTTTGTTGACACCTGTTGTCCATTCTAGGCTGAAGGTCTTCTTAGTGTGCTATCTGAGATATATGGGAGAGAAAAGAAAGTCCTATACATTTGCTGTGGCATCATTTCCTAATTCCTGCCTTCTTCTTTCCATCTTTCAGGGTCTTTTGTGAATGTCTGTTAAATTGTTTCCAGGATATTTAGCTGTATTTGGAGAGGAGGAAATGGGGAAAATTGGGTCTACACCATCTTGTTTGGAACCAGATGTCTAAATATGACCTCTGGTGCCAATTGATAACAGTACTTTAAAACTTGAAAATGTTCTCACATAACATTCTCTCTGTTGAATCTACTTTGTGATGTAGGTAGAGATTTTGAACTCCCATTTTTCAGATAATTATGTTATAGTCCAAAGGCTTTAGGGGCCTGATCTAATAAATGTAAATAGAAAATGAGACTTAGATCCAAGTCATCTGAGTTTAAAATGGATATCAGTGTTGTGTCCACCATTTAATACCACAAGATGCCTAAACTAGAGACATTCAGGCCTAAAAACGTGTTAAGGGAAACTAGATTAAATATTTTTCCGTTAGATGAGTTCATGTTCTTAGCAGGGGCATGGATGATGCTGGAAACCATCACTCTCAGCAAACTAACACAAGAACAAAAAACCAAATACCACATGTTCTCACTCATAAGGGGAAGCTGAACTATGAGAACACATGGACACAGCGGGGGAACATCACACACCAGGGCCCACTGGGGGGTAGGGTGCTAGGGGAGGGATAGCATTAGGAGAAATACCTAATGTAGATGATGGGTTGATGGGTGCAGCAAACCACCATGGCACGTGTATACCTATGTAACAAACCTGCATGTTCTGCACATGTACCCCAGAACTTAAAGTATAATAAAAAATAAAATAAAATTTCCTTTAAAACTTTGCATTTAAAACCTATAAGAAGGGAAAATTTTTTCAAATATTCTCAGTGTTTTCCCTAGGACATCTTATCAGTAAATAGACTGATCAGTATAATTTGTAATTATTTTAATTGTCATATAATTTACATTCTTGATATGGTTTGGCTGTGTCCCCACCCAAATCTCATCTTGAATTGTAGTAATCCCCATGTGTCAAGGGTGGGACCAGGTGGAAATAATTAAATCATGGGGGCGGTTTCCCCCATATTGTTCTTGTGGTAGTGAGTAAGTCTCACGAGATCTGATGGTTTTATAAATGGGAGTTCCTCTGCATGAGCTCACTTGCCTGCTGCCATGTAAGATACCCCTTTGCTCTTCCTTCATCTTCTGCCATGATTGTGAGGCCTCCCCAGCCATGTGGAACTGTGAGTCAATTAAACTTCTCTCCTTTATAAATTACCCAGTCTCGGGTCTGTCTTTATTAGCAGTGTGAGAACAGACTAATATAATTCTTAAACTTACAGGGTAAATTTAGCTCTCTGAAAGATATTATAAAATAAGTATTATATTCTGTGTTCTTACAACATTTTTAAAAAGAATTAGCTTCTTTTGTTTTCTATGCCTTCACAATTTTTAAAAATAGATGCTCACTATAGTCCACATAATGTTGGAACAATCTCTGTAAGAGCTAAATGTGAGTCTCTGTCAATCACACTGCCAGGCATGGCATTAAGCTTCCCTCAGTGGTTAGGTTTGCTCAACAATGCAGAAAGCAAAACAGAAAGGTGAAGCACTGATCTGAATATTATAGACAAGTTTTCTCAGAAATGGGAGAAACAGATCCAGATCATCAACCCAAAGCCAAGTAATTGAACATTAACTACGGCTTTTAGTTGGAAAAAAGAAGAGGGGTTTAATTTCAGTTGCTGAAGTGAGACGATCTGATTTCCCTCTCAGTACATGTAATTTTAAGGTTTCCTAAATGCTATGCATCATAAAACAGTGCATTCCAAGACTGATGATGATTTTTAAAACATTTTTTTTTACTAGTGAGAATAAAAAATAGCACTTATGATACAATTCCGTGCATAATTGTGACCTAACCACCAAGCATCTCAAAGTGTCTGGAATAATATCGATTCAGTGATGCCAGTCACACAGCTATCCACGTTACTGTTAAAGACCCATATCTACCAGGAATTATCTTTCCAGTAGCCTAAAATTTTATGTCCTGTCTGTGGTAACTCCTTGGGCATAAAAATATTGCCCTCAGACAAAAAAGAGCAAACATTGTTTTGTGTTTTGATACCAAAACTATGTAAAGAACCCAAATAGATTTAGAACCACAATTCCCAAGGCACTACTTCAAATCAGCAATGCAAAATCAATGTGAAATTGTATTGATTGTGTTTGTCCCTGAACTTCTTACTACTAAGTTGTAATTCTTGGAGATTATATTATTTTCCATATTTGGCCTATAAAATTAGCCCTTGACATTTTTTCCTGGTTTCCCAGTATTTGTTTTCATTAAGAAATATTTTAATTTCTCCCACAGTATCTTTTCAGGTTACCCTAATTTATATTCTTTCTTTGCCTTCACATTGGTTTAACTAACGTAAACTTTTCCTTTGAGGCTGATTTACTCCCACTCCCACCCCAGTGGTTTAAGGCTACAAAAAAGAGTGGCTTTTTCCTTCCAATTCTAGTACTTAGTTCTTACATGATATCGTAAGTCATTTTACTCATTTTAATGCAATTTATCTGCAAACAAAGTAAGTGGATCTGGTTGTCCATATGACAAACACTCGTTGGATAACCTCTCTGTTTGTAGAATTAAACTATTTGCCATGAAACATGCAAATAAACACAACTTCTGAACCCAGTTTTCAAGGAGCAGTATAGTGGGGAGATAGTATATTAAGCTCCTCAAAAATAAAGAGGAGAGTTTAACACTGGTGTGAGGAGTCATCCACCAAACAAGAATGAAATGAAAAACCACTGACTGTGAACCCAGGAGTGTTCCAAGAAGGCTTGGGGAAAGAGAGGAAATTTGAGCAGAATTTTAAAGATGGGTTGGATTTAGAGTCATTCCTAAATGTTCAAGTTCTACTAGATTGCTTCGTTTGGTGACCTTCTCTTTTCTCCTCAACCCTTGTCCCTACGTTATTGTTCCCAATCCTGTGGCTTGACTTCCCATCTAGATGCTGATGACTCTCTTTTTCCTTCCAACTCTGATTAATTCTGTCTGCTATTATGAATACATTTAAGTGTTATATCCATTTCTCATTATTCTATTAAGCTGTATTTCTGTGATATTATTATTTCTAGGTAATTTCAGTTCACTCCATCTTCCACCCCTACTCTAGCCAGGTCTGTATTTGTTATATTACCTTTCCTTTCAAGTTCTTTCTATTACTAAACTATTATTCTTTTCTTATCTATGTTCTTCTAATCTTGATTCTGTGTTTTTCTCTATGAAATCCTTCATGGAGGAAAATATTTCTTATACTTAATAAAATGTGTTCTCTTAAAACTGCCTTTTCGTAAAAGGATGTCCCCTTTCACTGCTCACAATAGTGTACTATCCAGCTGTTCTTTCACCTCGCTTTCCGTATTCAGCATAAATCCAGGGTTTATGTGTTTGTATTCAAGATGCTACATGATTTATGTATCATTCTGTTTAATTTTTTTTTTCTTGGGAGCAATGCCAGCTGTTGCTATTGTTTCATTTTTTCCACTGCGATTACTAAAACTGTGTTGTTGCCATTGAAAAAGCATACACACAAGATTCGGATAGTAGCATTCATGGAGCTTCCTCGGGTCTGGAGTTCAAAAAGGTCCAGACGTCAACTTGCTATATTGATAGAATATGGATTTGAATTCCAAGTATTGATGGAACTCCTCATAAGATTATGACCCAAGAAAGGGATAGATGAACAACATAAAACTTGAAGTACCATGATGTGGACTTCCCTTTTTTTTTTTTTATTTTACAACAAAAAATAATAGTTTTCCAATAGTTTGAGTTTTTAGCAAAAGCATCAGAGTATTCTCCTTTGAATTGACTTCCCTATGTTTGAGCACATTTTAAGTTAATATGTAAAATTAAATTTATCTTAATAATATATACACTATATTTTCTAGAAAAACAAATCTGTTGTATTTGTTTCTCACCTTTATGTGGGAAATTTTTCATTAACTTCTACAGGTAGAAGATTATGTCTTCATTAGTATATGTATGAGTTGACAGTCTTCTGGTCTTGTTTGTCTATTTGCCATTCAGATTCTACTGGAAACTTTATTTTGTACAGAGAATTTTGCTTCATAGAATTGGAAGCTTGTTTGAGGTTTATTTAAAGTGTGTAGCTCTCACTCTGAATTTTGAAAGTGTACTGCCTTTTGCTTTGTCCATCAATAGGGCTTGGCAATCCTCAATCACTATTATATTTAATTTGTTTTAATCCTAGTACCTGGAGTTGTGTCCTATTAACCCTTTGTGCAGCATGGTTTTGCAATTACCTTTTCCATCCAGTCTGAAATTCAGCTTGTGCGTTTTCTGGGGAGCATAGCCAAATGAAAATCCCATCTCCTAAGCTGATGCACTATTACATAGATTCCTTTTTCACTGTCTTTACACAACTCGCAGCTTACCAGATACCTGATTCTGTAAAGCCAACAGTTCCCTTTACACAATTGTAAAGAGGAAGCCCACCTTGCATATAAATAAAGAGATATCTGTGATAATTTTTTTCTCCAATAAGATAGTGTTCCCATTGGCTTAATCTTACAGTCATATCATCGTATGGGATAGTGTCTGAGAAAGCCTTTGTAAACTGTAAAGCCTAAAACACACTGGTTAATGTTGTTATTGTGGGGATGCAGGGTGTGTAACCTGATATGTGCCAGAGACTGTTCCCTGGTGATGACAGGGGCTCAGATGGTAACGAAAAACCAAAGCATTGAGTTGGGGGAGGTTGTAGCTGTTTCATAACTGGTTCACTTTTTATATGTATCTGACCAGAGAACTCATTTAAGATTTGTCCTCACTTTCCTTTTTCCCTGGCTTATTCCCTCCCACTTTTGGGCTTTTTTTTATGGTCTGTGTCTGACTTAGAGCTTTCTACTAGTGAGTTTATTTGGAATGAGGAAGGCTGAAGAAGTGTTGTGTTTAGATCTCCGGAAGGAAACTACTGCATCCTTGTGTAACTTCATAAGGGAAGAAATATGTGTGTATGTGTGTCAGTGTGTCTGTGTATTGTACATCATTGGGAGTGGTGAAAAAGAGTGCATGGTAAATGCACCCGGATCAATTAGGAAGGACTTCATTTAGAAGATGGATGTTTGCACTGAATTTTAGAGAACTGAAGAAGTACATCATACCAGAGAGAGAGAAAGAAACTTGTTTTACATGTGGATTTAGTTGGAGGAAGGTTATAGATGGGAGAGAACGGTAGATTTTTATGACTAAAGATTTTTATGATTTTTATGACTGAATCAAGTGTATAGTCATATGTAAATATAAAAATAGATGAGCATAGTGAAGATGAAAGGCAGAAATGTTACAAAGTTGTAGGAGAACAGAGGCAAATACTTGTGTGCCATCAAAAAAATCTGTAGATTCAATTTATTATCCTACATATGATGGTCTTAAGCTATAGAAAATGTAGTCCTGGGCCTCAGCCAAGAAGCTTGCAGGTTAGTTGAAAAATAGCTAAGTAATGGGATCAGATGGTAGCAATCCAGAAACACTTTGAGTCCCTATTATAGGCTGTGTGATCTTGTGCCTCAGTTGCTTCTGTGGGTATTTGTTGTTCACAGAACATTTTTTTCTAAAGCATTTTCACAGATGTCAATTGTTATCTTAATGAGCACTTTATTAAACAGTAAAAATTAATATTCACATTCAAGAGATCAAGGCTTCAAGAGGTATAATAATTTCCCCCAAACTAATTGCTGGTTGAACTGCAACTAGAATCCTTCCCTTGTGGTTCCTCAGCTGGTGACCTTTCCCCTATACTACCTTGCCACTAGGCATGCAGCAGAGCCCAGGGATAGACAACCATCAGGAGTCCCTGGGATTTATAATGCTCACCAGCTTCCTCTCCTAGAAGATGTCGAGCATCAGTACCACTGTAGCTATCATAAGCAGAAACAACAGCATATGTTTAGGATGATGCACTTAGCATTATTATGCAACTTAGGAATTCATGCTTAAAGGAATGCTTGAGTGCTCTCCCAACATTCCACTGGGTTTATAACATCACATTAAGAGGAATGATATTGCAGTTACCATTTGCTAGTATCATTCAGAGCACATGTTACCTGCCATTCTTAGAAATACAGTATTCCCTAAAGAATGGTAAAAAGTGTCTTCAACTTATTAAATGCTTAGCTTTCTTCAAGGGCAATGTGCAATCCTTAAATTTTTTATTATTATTAAAAAAGATGTTAATTGGCTCCTTTACTGCCTTGGAGAAAATAGATTGTAAATTTTTTGATCTAGGAAATGTTATCAAGTGCTCCTAGGTTATATAATATTTATTGTCTATATTTGTCTCATCTTGAAAATTGTTGCCTTCTATTCAAAGGACATTTTCCTTTTGTGTACGGTATACCTTTTGTGCTGGTATATCCAGCAAAGAAATGACTATTTTTTAAACTAAATGTGAGATAGCAGTTTTAAGACATTAATACAGATTGGAAAAATAAAGTTTTCCACGAGAGCAAATTCATAATAGCATCAAAAATGGTGATGCAACATTTAAAAGGATAAGAGATGATCATCTGCAAACCTAGTTAATGTAAACACTTGATAATATCCAGAGAGTTCTCAGTCATGTGACTACAGAGAGGAAACAAGATACTCTGTAAGAACATAGGCTCTGGAGCCACACTGCTTGGATTCAGATCCTGGTTTTGCCATTTTTTGGCTGTGTAAACTTGCCACTTATTGACTGCGTGAACTTGTTCTGTAAGTAATTCCCCTTACTTTTTTTTTTTTCTTTGAGATGGAGTCTTGCTGTGTTGCCCAGGCTGGAGTGCAGTGGTGCAATGTCGCTCACTGCAACCTCCACCTCCTGAGTTCAAGTGATTCTCCTACCTCAGCCTCCTAAGTAGCTGGGATTACAAGTGCCCACCACCATACCTGCCTAATTTTTGTATTTTTCGTAGAGACGGGGTTTCACTATGCTGATCAGGCTGAACTCAAGCTCCTGACCTCATTGATTCACCACCTCGTCCTCCCAAAGGGCTGGGATTACAGGCATGAACCACAAGCCCAGCTCCTCCTACTATTATTAAGTAAACTGTATCATTTCACTTTTAACAGTTTTTCTTTAGACTCCTATATGGAAGAAAATATTTTGAAATATGCATAGAAGTATGTCTAATCATAAATAAAATCCCCAGAATTGATTGAATACATTCTTGCTCTCTACTTCATCACTAGTTTTATGTTACTGTATTTAATATTAATGGTTACCATGTATCAAGTAATTTGTGGGTGCTAAGAGTATTACATATATTGTCTCCTTTAATCTCCACAACAGCCCGGTGCTATCCCTGTTTTACAGGGAAAGAAACTTTTGATCAGTGAATTATTCTAGGAAAGAAGGCATTGAAAATTAAATCTAAGAAAAGATAGCTCCATTCACATCAGAGTTTTCTTCTTGTGTCTCACTCCATTTTAATTGTCTTTGATAGTAGCACTGAAACAGCATGATACATTTCCTCTTTTAAAAGATCAACGGGTGGTGTGATCCTATGTGTGATCTTCTTAATGGAATACAATTGATCAGCATAATTCACCTTTTAAAACATATTCATTTCTAACACAATATAATTGGCACTCGAGCTGACGTTGGCCATGAGAATCATACATAAAACAATATGAATGTTTCATTCTTAGGCAAGAACAAGATATGTGTGAACTTGTGAAGTCGTTTTGGTCAACCACTAAAATTTACTCCTGCCACGAATGGCTTACCTCAAAGGCACATCAACATATATTTTTTGTTAATTTCACATATCCTGAGCTTGACAGTATAGCTAACCTTTTTGTAAAGTATTTTATCTCATTGAAATGACAACTTTACGTGTTAGTCACATGATGTCTACATAACAGACCCATTGTGCTCAGCCAATAGATTGGAATTTTCTTTTCATTTCAAAATTTGCTTCCATACGCATTAATAAATTATCACTTCTCTCTCTATTTTCTATGGAAGCAATAATTTATTGGCTGGCCCAAATTACTTTATAAGTCCATGTATGCTGTGTAACATCTTAAAAGTGGAAATTTTATGTTGTTTTTTGATCACTGCATGTCCAAAAATGTTCTACAGAGCTGATTATGTTGCATCAGAAGAAAATGGTGAACAGAAAAGGTGAATTATATTAGCTTTACTCCATTAAGAATAAAAACATACAAGATCTTTTAAACATCTTTCTGCAGCCATTCATTCATAATCCCCACCACTAAATAAAGGAGAAACAATGCATTTCTGCATATTAAAATGTTCCAACCAATGTGTCATTATCACTTATGTCCCAATTTCCTGTTATTTTCATTTTAAGTTAAACAGTGCTGGTTAAACCTAGTTTCCATTGTTAATGAGTGGTCTGGATATAAATGACAAATTCCACAGTGGTCAGAGCAAAAGGTACAAAATGTAGCATATTACTTACAAAGAGAGTGACAGTATCTCTAAGTTCAGTTCTGTTTGGGTCAACAGTTATTTCTCCACCATTGTCATGCTAAGCACCGTGCTAGAGACTTGGGTGTGAAAAATGAGAAATGATCCTTAAGGTGGTTTTACAACTTGATGATGAGACAGTTGCATGATTGGAGTTTTTCAAAGAAAATGCAGGGGCTGATTTCCACAGCAGGCTTAGGGAACACAGAGGAGGAAGACTGCCTGTGTCTGCGGCATTTAGGGAAGCTGCATTGTATATATTCTGCATGAGATTTGCTGACCATTCGTTGGTTTAAAGGACCATGCTAGGCACTGGGTAGACACGGAAGAAAAACATGCACAAAAAAATAAAAAGATTTCCTTTTGTTTTATTATCCCATGCTGCGATGATTACCGGAAGGATGAGGGGAAGGAAAATCAGGAGTATTTGAGAGTGGGCTGAGATCCAGTATTCTCAGGATTCTAAATTGGAACATTAGGAATCTCATCCCAGAGGTAAAGTTAATATAATGCAGGTTCCCCATATAGGAGCCAAAATGAGTAGGCTCCAGACCTACACTACTATTCAAGATAGTATGCCTCTAAAAAGATAATTGGGAGAAATAAAATTAACTATTTTATAAAGAGAAGTCTTCAAATTTGCATGTGGCATGACCAGTCTTTTTTTTTTTTTTTTTTTTTTTTACCTGGGCTAATCCCAAAGAGAGAAAAGCAATATGGTCTCATTAGTATGGATTTAGGATAGCTTTTCACTTAGGCGACTTCGTGTACAGTTGTGTAGCACATGTTCTTCAATTCTTCTTGACTAAAGAAACAAGACGTTAAGTGGAGGTTATTTCATATGGCACAGCACCAAGGACCTTGTCTCGTCTTTGAGACTCTCTCTGCTCTCTGGAGTTTAGGAAGGTGTCCACACAGAATAAGTAAATAAAAATAAAATGATGCAGTGCTTTACCTCCCATTTGCTCCGTATCTCTAATGCTTCTAGTTCTAGGTTATTTCATGAATAGTAGTTACATTTGCCTATGCAAGTCTTAATTTAGTTTTATATGGAAATTAATAATGATGTGCTTAGTTTACAGAGAGTATATATATTTGTGTAAGATGTCAAATGGATATATATCATAAACTGTGTTTAAACTTGTTTTCTGAGAATATGAAGTTCACATAATTGAGAACAAATGTTAATTTGGTCACTAGTTTATTGTTTATTTAACATTGACTTATTTGAAACAGAAGAATTGTTTAGGCAAGGAATGTTGTTGAATCATTGCCTCCTTAAATCTGAACATGGTACCTGAAATTCCTCTCGTAACTGTTGACCATTATCCTGCCCACCCGTATATGAATTTGCTATTATTAACCTTCTGACTTGGCTACACTTGTGTCACCTCTGCCAGACTCCTACCTCAGTCAGATTTATTAGCTGCAAGCAGCAGCACCTTATCCATCACGTCTGTCACAAAGAACAGTAGCCAAGATGTCAGAGGTGTCCTTTGCTTTTAACCTCCCAATTGTGGTCTGGCAACCAGTAGCTATGTATTTCCATGGATATGATTTTTGTCTATGAAAAAGCAAAGCCAATTATATTAAATAACTTAGAGAAAAGTATAACTTAAGAGACTGATTTTAAAAAATATTTTATTCTAATTGTGCAATATAGTTGAAATGATTTTTCAGTGGCTTGAAAGAGACGTTGTAAAATAATTTTATAACATGAAGATCCCTATGTAAAAGCAAGAATGACAGCCATAAGACTTTATATACATATATAATATATAGACATATGTATAATTTATATTTGATATACACACATAGAATAATTTGAATGCCTTAAGTTGTCACACGCCCTACCACCCACTCATCTCCTACAGCCAACGTATGTCATGCATTTATATTATCTGCCTGGACTAGTTAGTAGCCACTGGAGTTTGTGTCCCCTGAGAAAGGAAAGTGATGGATGAGAGAACCATTATTTCTCTACTGTGTGTCAGGTTATGTAGTAGAATCTTTCCATATATTATCTTAATTAAACCTGATAAAACTATGTGAGGCAGGAATTATAATTGTCATTTTACAAATAAGAAAATTCGTCTCTGCAAATTTAGTAAACTAGCCCAAAGTCGCACTAAGTAAAAGTCAAACCAAAGTTTGTTTTGTTTTGTTTTGTTTTTCCAGGTTGTTTGAGTAGGTAATGTGTTAACTGGCCCAAAATGATAAGCAGTGAAAAGTTTTCCATCCACTTCTGTCCCTCCACTACCTAGAATATTTCTCCAAAAATATCCAGGTTTATTGGTTTCTCATATAGTCTTCTAGAGATATGTTTTGTGCATAAAAAGGCAAAAGAAAGATATCTTGCATCAATTGACATAGACCTTTCTTTTTTTTTTATTTTGTTTTTAAATAGCTACACAGTTTTCCTTGTGAGATTTTCACATACTTTGTCTATTTAGATTTCTCCTAATGTTCTGCTGTTAAAAACATTATTATAGCAAACAACCTAGTAGCTAAGTCATTTCACACATATATATGAATTCAACTTGTTTTTTCAAATATCAACACAGTTATCTCGGTCCTTTTCCTTTCTAATATGAGGTGTTGCTTTTATCTTATACCAAAATACATTTTATATTGGCAAATTCAACTCTTTCTTATCTATGTTTTATCTAGTATATCACTCTGCCAATAATACCCTCTAATATATTATTGGAGCTTTCTAGATATCCATTAATTTCAGTTCTGACTTACATTTCTCAGCTCCCACTAGTTTAACTCCCAGTACTACTGATAGTTTTTTGTTTTAATTAGACTCTCTTTTTCTTGGCAAAATGTCTGGAGCATTTCAATTAGCCAATTAGTTCTGATCAGTGAAGTGTCTCCTTGACTCTGTTTTCACCAGGGACAACCTTGCCCGCAAAGGGGCATCTCTTAGGATTACAGGGGTCGAGGCATAGTTGTTTATCCTTAGGGGCTGATTCCTTAAGGTTATTGTGAGGATTAAATTAGTTAATACATGTAAAATTTAATGGATGTAAACTAGCATGCGCAAAGCACTCCAAATGTGACAGAGAACCAGCATATCACAGTAAGTATGCAGACTCTGAGCCGTGAGCCTGGGTTTGCATCTCCTCGCTGTCCCTTACTAGTTATATAAACTTTGGCAGAATTCTTGACTTCATTGTGCCTCAGTTTCCTCATCTGTAAATGGAATAATTATAGAGCCTACCACTAGGAATGCCACTTGCTTATTCTGTGCTTTTGTGTGAATTGGAGAAAAGTATATCATCGGGACAGATAGCCATTAATTTTACTACCTAAAGGCATCTTGATGCAAAGAAAGAGTCCCAGGCAAGGTTACAGAACAGGATGCACTGAGGGCTGGATTTCTGCCCCATCCCAGTCTCTGCCGAGTGCCTTTGAACAAGCAGCCCAATCACGCGACCCTATGCTGTGATCTTGTCTACACTGCAGGATTATCCTATTAAATGAGTTCATACCTGGAGAACACTTAGAACCATCCCACCCCATAATATGCCCTCAGTAAGTACCAACTATTTTCCCACCTATACCTTTTCACAATTTATTTCCCAGCCAGGTTTCCCTACAGCAGCACCATTTAAAATTGTCATTTTAAAGCACAAAAGACAAATAGAGAGCTTTTTCTAACACTTCTTTTTGTAGCCAGCACCTATTTTAGTTATTTATAAAACAGTTTGTCTCTGATATATTCCAAATAACATACTTAAATTAGCTAGGCACATGCAAACACACAAATCCTCACAAACACTTTTTTCTCCTTTGGGACAAATTTGAATGGACACAATCACTGATTTAAAAATACCTCCTGCGTTCCCAGCTTGTGTTCACACCTGTGCCCGAGGGAGGCACTTCCAGTGCAAAGTAGAATGGGACACAGAATCTGTCCTCTTTCTAGAGAAGTAAAATGGGTGATGACAGTTCACTGTGCTCCGTGTTAGGCTGAGTGGAAAGGGAGCACAAAGTAGGGGCTGAGCAAATAGCAGATGAGAAAAGGGGCTCAATAAGGTGTGATGCTGGAGTTGTTCCAAAGGGTAAGAAAGCAGTCAGGAAAATGGAATTTCATGCAAATTGAGGGCAAAGCGGCTTAACAAATTCCATTTCACTGTGATGCAGGCTTTGATTAGCAAGGAGGATGTAAAGAGCAAGTGGTTGAAGCCGGAATGGGGTGGTCCATGAAAGAGGTCAGGATAGTATTTATAAGTGTGTCCTATAGGTAAGACGTTCCCTTTTGAATGATTTGTACTGAATGTTCACCTATCCCAAAGTGTATTTTAGTGTCTCGCTTTATGGCTGAAGTGCATAGACTTAAGTTAAAGCAGAGAAATAATGGCAGTCGGCTACTCAGGAGATGAGAACCTAAGGTAAGAGGTATTCTGAAGGAGGAAGGGGTTTGGTGTAAAGATTTGACTGGATGATGATGGAGCTAGCTAATATTTTAACCCTGAAAGTTAAGCAGAGAAATCATAGCCATGGAATAACACACGTTTTTCTTTCATTTTCTGCCTCCCATTTAGAGCCTGTTTCATAGAGTTGTTCCATTTCTCTTTCAGAAAAGAAACTATTTCTCAGGTCCTGGTGGTCTGGAAGAAACCTTAGATTTGCTAGTTTGGGGCAAAATAACCTGAAGATATATCTTTCCGTGATAGTCTACATCTTTTCATAATTACATCCTTATCCATGCCATATGGGACACCTAAAATGTCTGAAACAGCATCTTCTCCAGAGAATAGCCTAAGGATTTCTCATAGTGAAATGCACATGTTAATAGTACATGGCTTGATAAACCATATTGTGCGAGGTAAACCTCATGCTCTCTAGTAAGGAACATGCCAAAAGTCCTCCATCTAGACATAGTCTCTATGTGCCCATTGCTATCCTATAATACCAGTGTCTCTAATTTAAGATTCATATGCTAGGAACCCTGCCCTGGTTCATGATGACTTTGAATGACCTACCTACAGACACCTGCTCATGTCAGTACAAACTGGGTTAGCTCACTAATGCCATATGTGTGTGCATGTGAAGCCTAGATTCCCTGAATTTAATGGATTAATGCTGAGGACACAAAAAACATTTTTTTGTTGTTTTGTGAGTTTTTTTGCTTGATAAACTACTTGTATTTTCCCCAGGTTAACTATAGTTATTTTTCATATGTCATAATAGGTAAATTTTTCAATTAGTATTCTGAAATAATGTGGGGAAAACTGATTATAGAAGCATAGTTATAATATGTACTATGATAGTATTATTGAATTTATAAGCTCATTCCTGAGGGTTGATAGTAATGGTATTAATATTCTTAGAATAAAACACACATACTTGCCTTTAGCTCATCATCAAGCATTTCTTAAAGCTGAATAATGGTATGGGAATTTGAAAAGTTCAAGTACCATCCAGAATGACTGACTATCCCTGCTTAAAAAAATACATTTTTTGCATCTATTTGTTCTAAAAAAATCAGATTCTTATTTTATTTTGTAAAAAAAGTATTTGACCTAGGATTTAAAAACACAAACTATATATGTGGGTCATTAATATGTAGAATAAGGTTTTTCTAAAATCTGACCTGCAGGCTAATATTGTTCTTTTGAACAATAATTTTTTTTCTATTCTCTTGAAAATGAGTTAAATTTTATGAACACTTTTGAATCTTACTTGCTGTTGGTTCCTGGAGAAAACCCCCAGAATGAGAAACTCAGGAAGAAGCCTTTAAAAGGGCTACAGGTGTAGGGGGATACAAGCAGGAGGGTTGGCACAAAAGCCAGACAGCGAAAGGACTTCCAAAAGTAAGAATTCGTCAGTAATGATACATGCTGCAGTGAAGTCAGGTAAGGCATGGACTAAAAATTGTCCACTGGATTTCGCAACAAAGATGTTATTAGTAAATTTGGCAGGCATGACTTCTTGGAGTGTCGTGGAGTAGAAGCTAAATAGAAGTGGGTTAAAGCATGAGTGGGAGGGTTATCAAGAAAGACGCATTCGTAGGTCCCAGCAAACTGAAGCATTTCTCAAATATCCTTTTGAAAAATGCTCCAAGGGATAATGATGGTGGTGGTGAGGATGATGATGCTAAAGATAGCAGTAATTATGATAATGATATTTAGCATTTCTTGAGCACCTCCAGTATATCAGATACTGCAATAAGCAATTTACATGTATTATCTCTTACAACCTTTGCAACAATTCCCATTTTACATATAAATGAGACATTGATGGGTTAACTCACTCTTGTTCATCTGCTTCCCTACTTGCTACCTGCCTGCCTGCCCTCCTACCTACCTTCCTCCCCTTTTTCATTCTCCCTTCCTTCCTATTATCTATAGCAAACATTTATTTAACTCTGTTTTAGAGTCTAGGTCTTTTGCTATATTATGCAACAAATCCAACATTAACTAAAACACTGTTTAGTATGCATAGTAGACATGAAAACTAATGACAGTCTTTATTCTTCTTTGCTTCCTAAATGGAAGCCTTTCCTTGTTTACTTGCAATTTCTCTCTCTCATCACTTTCTCCATATCAAACCACCCCCATTTGTGAGGGGGAGTTTCCCAGAATGTTATTCTTGCCTCTTTGCTCTCCCCCTTGTATTCTAGGACCTCACATGGTAGCATCTGCTCCCACATATTTAATTGCTATGAGGACTGTACAATTAATACATATTTTTATTTCTCCACAAAAGCTACTGTGCTTAA
Source organism: Macaca nemestrina (assembly GCF_043159975.1). Lineage (NCBI taxonomy): Eukaryota > Metazoa > Chordata > Mammalia > Primates > Cercopithecidae > Macaca > Macaca nemestrina. The sequence continues at coordinate 57,836,868 of NC_092128.1, read as the reverse complement.
TGTACAAGGCCTCAGAGACTGTCTGATTAGAATACATCTAAATGAAAGTGGGGAAGACAAAGCTTTTTAAAACTCTCTCTCTGGGTTGGTTCTTTTAACATCCCATCCCAGGAACTTCCAAAACTTCTTTAAACATTACTATCTTTAATCTATGCACTCTGTTCTTGGACCATCTCACTGTCTACTATGTATGTTCCCCTCTACATGTCTTTTCTGTCCCAGCAGTGCTCAGCAAATGCCTCGTTGCTGTCTCTCCTGCTTTTGTGGTACAGCCTCATGCATGCTCACCACAGCTGCCAGCAGCCCTTCTCAGCAGGCACATCTTTTTGGATATAGATGCTCCCTTTCAGAGCACACCACAGGCACCAGGCCCTGTGGGCAAATTACATCAAGAACCATCCTTTTTATTCAAAGGTTCAAGGTGGGCCCCAGATAACATTTTTATAAGCTGCCATTTAACTCTAGCCATAGCCCTCTGAGTAGTCTACATTGACTACATCTCTGGTTTTAAATCCACCCGTTTCTCAATTTAGAAATCTTGTAGAAAGTTATAGTCAAGGTTCACTTGTGTGTGCTGAATGAGAGCAGAATATGTTTATGTTACGTTCAAAATTCTGCCATCAGCTCACCAAAAGACTACATTTTCCGGAACCATGCAGGTTTGTCAAGGCAGGAGGCTTCATGCTTCCTCATTCTCGCATGCTGACTGTGAATATGCCTTCACGCAGCAGCATTATGGTTTTACCCAGATTTTCTAGGAAGCTTTTGATTCTGCCTGTTTGGGAAAATATTGATCATTTTATATGCAAACTGGTAAGTATTTGTAATTACATTTTTGGAAAAAGGTTTTGCAATAACCATGTTCATTGATTTGCTTCCACTAAATCAGCCAGTGAAATCAGAGGCAACTTCTTTAGATTTAATAGAATGTATAATAACTTTAACGTACCTATGATAATTCTACTAGATATGGCAACAGATTTTCAATATTAAAATTCCTTGAGGGTTCTCTTTCTCTCATCATTATTTCTAGTGTTAGACTTTAAAGTCCTGTTCCCAGGTTCCCTTAGATCTAGAGAATGTTAAGTTTATTTCAGAATAGTGATATATTTTTCATTGTCTCTATTTTTATGCCATCATCCTGCTACTTAGTTTCAATGCTGAATGCATCTTTGCCACCTTCACTTTTGGTTTCCATTAACTTAATTTTTATACGATTTTTGTCTGATGACTATAGTCTTTTTCCTGAATTTTTAACAAAAAAAAATGAATAGTGGGATATGGGAGACATTTGTGAGAGAAGATGAAGAATCAATGTAAATTGTGTAGGCAAGGCACAATATATGTTTCATTCAAGTAAATTTTTTCAAAAATTGAGTTTTAAACAAGAGTACACCATGAGTGCCATGGAGTCACATATTTGATTTCTTTTTTTTTTTTTTTTTTTTTTTTTTTTTTTTTTTTTTTTTTGAGACGGAGTCTCGCTCTGTCCCCGGGCTGGAGTGCAGTGGCCGAATCTCAGCTCACTGCAAGCTCCGCCTCCCGGGTTCACGCCATTCTCCTGCCTCAGCCTCCCGAGTAGCTGGGACTACAGGCGCCCGAACATATTTGATTTCAACTATTTTCTTTACAAAATTGAATCATAAGTGCTTGAAAATCAGATTCAAACCTCACCTTATAATCACTTAATTTTACATTGTAATCATTTAATTTTTTCTATTTCTTTTTTTTTTTTTTTTTTTTGAGATGGAGTCTCGCTCTTGTTGCCCAAGCTGGAGTGCAATGGTGTGATCTCAGCTCACCGCAACCTCTGCCTCCTGGGTTCAAGCAATTCTCCTGCCTCAGTCTCCTGACTAGCTGGGATTACAGGCATGCACCACCACACTCAGCTAATTTTGTATTTTGAGTGGAGATGGGGTTTCTCCACGTTGGTCAGGCTGCTCTCAAACTCCCGACCTCAGGTGATCCACAAACCTCGGCTTCCCAAAGTGTTGGGATTACAGGCGTGAGCCACCGCCCCCGACCTGCTGTTTCTTGTTTACATCACTTCTCTTCAGTGAAATTTTGAAAAGTTCTAAATCCAAAAACAGGAAAAATCCTTGTTTTAGGTTACACCAGCAACATAAAATTATTGTACTCTAAACTGGTTAAAGATTAAAGCTATACAAAATATGAAAATACAGAAAAACTAATAAATCTGATTCTTCTAACCAAGAGCAATATATCCCAACACACACACACACACACACACACACACACACACACACACACACACACCTGTCACGTGTCTTGGAATCTAGTTTCTTTTTTGTATTTTTAATGTTTTCTTATACACTTATATTACTCACCAAAATGTAAACCAATAAGGAAACAAACCCTCTCTTAGAGTACTTTTATTTATCAAATTATTTGAAGAGTTAAAAATACTTTTATTGACCTAGCAAAGGTAGTATGTCTACCTCTTAGCAAACAGTAGGCTCTCAAATATATATTGAATGTTGAAATCATAAATAGCTAGATAGACTGACATAGAAAGAAATATGGGCAGAAAGATGTGTGAAAAGATGGTAAAAGAGATAGAAAAACTGAATGCAGGGATGAAAAGAGGATAGGTAGAACGAATGAAGAAAGACAAAGCATGAAAAAGCAGGAAAGATTTTTTAAAATGTGCGTGTGTGTGCGTGGGCACGTGTGTGTGTGTTTGTGTGTGTGTGTTTTACCAGACCCTTATTGACTCCAGTTGGGATGGCACCCTGTCTGAGAGGTTGAAGAAGAGACCTAGAGCCAGTGAATGAGACATAAGGTTTATTGAGGACTTACATATAGGGCAGTGTCCAGGAGTGGCAGACTGGACTGGATAACAGCTACCATTTGTAAAATGTATGCAGATTATATAGCATTTTCACTTAGCAACATCCACCTAGCAACCTCCACGTAGTAACCTCCATTTAACCCAAAGCAAAGGGCCTCAGTGCCTTGCACATCCTGCGTTCCAAGAAATGGGCTAGGGATTCAGATGTCCTTTGTAAATAAGGAGTAAACCTCCAGGTTGGCCGTTCAAAGATTCCTTAACTTGGAACTCTGAACACCCCTTCTTAGACCACACTGTCATTCTCAGTGTGTGCCTAAGTTATTGCTGTCCAAGTGCATCTGCGATACCGTGTGTGTATATCATCTATCTCTGACATGTGTTGGCAAATTAAATGGCAATATTTTACACACAATTCATTAACAACATGGAAATCTGGTTTGAATTTTCAAAATAACTATCAGTTTGAAATGACACTTAGAACAAGTACCTTGTTTTCACCTAAATGTAGTAACCATGCAGTTAAATGTAGAATTATTTTTCTAATTGCTGAGCTAAAGGGCAGTTTCACAATGAACATGTGTGACCTGCGTAAGTTACCTCACTGCATTGATTCACGCACTCAGTTGTTTTCTGTGATATGCCAGTATACCTTTTGGGTAACCAACCAAATCTCAGATGGCTATAGGATTTGCTTCTGGATGTTTCGTATAACTTATTGGAAGAATAAGTGTAATCACCAGATGCCATATCAAAGTAATTGGTAGAGTGAAAGCCAGCTATACACAGGGGTTGGATATTAAATTCTTATCTTGTGTTGTCTTTTTGAGAAACATTAGAAGACAGGCAAAATAAATGCCCTGGGGTGCAGCCCAACAGATGTCCATTCATGGTAAGTAATTCAGCACTTGTGAAATCTGCATCATCACTATTTCTGCATTCACCAAAATGGCTCTGGCTATTCTCACCACTGATTTGGTTTAGAGGTAATTCTGTGTTTTTCTTGTCAGCTTAAATAAATGTAAAACACTCACCTTTTCAGAATCTAAAGGTCATTCTCAAATGCCGTAAGTGAAGACACTGAATTGTCTTAAAACCTTTGCTTATTCATTGAAATATTAGATTTAAAATGATTGCATACAGCATAGCTGAAAAACATTTGAGTAAGAGAAAATATCTGCATGAAAATAAAGTGTTCAATTAAGTTTTATGGGATTCATTGCACACTTAATTAAAGTAATCTTTATCTCTACTGCTCACCATGCTCATTTAACAAGAAAATGGAGGAATATTAAATTTGTGGAATATGTCCCATATCAGTATATTTTCCAAAATACGTAAGTATGAAGTAATTGAAAATACCTTTGCTCTTAAGAGGTTTTAAATATTCAGCCTCTGCATTTATAATTAATTTAAAGACTCCATTTTTAGAGCCCTCATAGATGTAACTAAAAAAGGAAATGAGCCATAAAAGTGTTAATAGTACCTTTTGCCCAGGACTCTCTACTCACCAAAGTTTACGCAAAGTATATCTAGGTAATAACGAGAAGATGAGAATTCTGCTTTTAAATGGTTCTATCTAGTGCAGATTATTATGCAACTCTTAATGAAATGTTTTATATTGATTATATTCAAATGTTGCCTTGCCATATCTCAAGGATTTTAGTTATCAATCTGGTATACATTTGTAAAACATGGATTGATGGAAGTGTAAAAGCAGTTTCTGTGTTTACTTATGAAATACAAAAATACCCAATTATTTTACTGTTTAAAAAGTGCAAATGTACTTTGTATGCTCTTTTATCAAACTGAGTATTATCAGTCAACTGCTTCTAAGTTAAAGACAATCATAACTTTGATTGCTCTTACATTTGAATTTTTGAATTTCTATTTCCTTCAGAAAAAAGGAATGGGCCGGGCACGGTGGCTCATGCCTGTAATCCCAACACTTTGGGAGGCCAAGACGGGCAGATCACGAGGTCAGGAGATTGAGACCATCCTGGCTAACACGGTGAAACCCCATCTCTACTAAAAATACAAAAAGTTAGCTGGGTGTGGTGGCAGGCGCCTGTAGTCCCAGCTACTCGGGAGGCTGAGGCAAGAGAATGGCATGAACCCGAGGGGTGGAGCTGGCAGTGAGCTGAGATCGCACCACTGCACTCCAGCCTGGGCGACAAAGCGAGACTCCGTCTCAAAAAAATGGAATGAATCGTTAGCAGCTTCTTTTCCACTTCTCAAGACAAAAACAAAAAAACCACACTAACAAAAAACAGATTGCAGCAAAGGTGATTTCCCTTTACCTTTTTAAACTATTACTTGTTACTCATGTAACATAACTTAAACTATTATTTAATTGTATAAAATGGAAAATGGGAAAAGTATATATACACTTGCACACATATATGCATATATATACATACACATACATAAACACACATCAAAACAAATACATAAACTTCATAAAGCAATCCTCCTTTCATCTCGCCAACAGTTTCAAAATTAGTAGTTTTACTACGTGACTGCCCTTCAAGCCTGTGGTGTTGAAAATATTAGAACAACATGGTTTCAACAGGAATATAAGATACTTAATTCAATTTTACTCTTTTATTCTTTTTTTTTTTTTTTTTTTTTTTTTTTTTGAGAGGGAGTTTTGCCCTGTCTCTAGGCTGGAGTGCGGTGGCATGATCTCGGCTCACTGCAACCGCCCTAGTTCAAGTGATTCTTCTGCCTCAGCCTCCCGAGCAGCTGGGATTACAGGTGCCTGCCACCACGCCCAGCTAATTTTTGTATTTTTAATAGAGATGGGGTTTCACCATGTTAGCCAGGATGGTATCGATCTCCTGACCTTGTGATCTGCCCACCTCAGCCTCCCAAAGTGCTGGGATTACAGACATTAGCCACTGTGCCCATCCTACTCTTTTATTCTATTAAAACTATATATAGACTATAAATTCAGCATTATGGAACATGAAAATAAATTCTTCAGTTTGTGCATATTATTAAAGACTTTGGAGATTATTGAATATACTTGTGCAAAAATCTTTATTTTTCAAAGTATAATGTATTGAAAAGCACATATAGGCTTTAGAGATACAGAAGTGGATTTGAATCTCAGCTCTTAACACTGACTAGTCTGTGCCCTGGGACAATTTACATCATTGCTATGAGCTTTATTTTTAGTCTATAAAAATAGAAGTGATTATTACATTACTGTGAGGATTAAATGAGTTAATATGTAAAATGTCTAACATACGACCTGCTACCTCTGTAAGGTCTGTATAAGTGTTGGTCTTTTTCTCTCCCTTTCTCCTTTTTATTATTTTTATTAAAAGAACTTGGACTATCATGTTTTAAAAACGTATCATATGTCTAGCACTCTGCTCAACATTTTAAGATATATTATATTACACAATCCTCAGAAGGACCCTCAGTAGACATTATTATTCCAATTTGGAAAATAGGGAAATTGAGACTTACAGAGCTGAACTATCTTGCTCAAAGGTCCATCAGCCAGTAAATGGTAGATTCTTATTTCCAACCTAAGGCCTGGATTTGAACCTAGGAGAATCTGACTTATTAATCTGTTCTTCCAAAAGAATTCCCAAAGCATCCTTCTTGACCCTGTGATAAGGGAATAATATAGAAAACTTGTCATCATGGTCTGAAGATTTAAGAGAGTTTGAGAAGAAGGATTGAGTTCGACGCCACGAAAGTCAACCATGTGCCAATCGCTACGAGTAACCAACTAGTTTGCTGGCACCTAAAGCGGGCAGGGTTAGTGGGTGGAAAGCAGCTCTCCCTGACATCCTCAAACATAGTGAAGTGAAAGGAAAGAGGATATTCATTGCAGTTCACTGGGGTCCTATGAGCTGCTCAGAAAAGGAATCATCTTAATAACTGCAGAAATCTGATCTTCCAGAAAACTTTTGCACTGATGTGCAGAGTGTTTCTAAATTCATGTCTCTTGCAGATGTGTTCCTGCTTACATTGACTGATGCTCCCTATAGGAAAAGGTAAACCATCTCCTTTCTTCAGAATACTAAAAGAGGATCATTCAAAAAGCAAAATGACCCATCCTAATATTTTACTGTCATTGGTATCATACTCTCCACCAGACTCCCTTTTCCTTTCCTCTTATCTGTGAACTTCTCTTTGAAACCTAGGTTGAATACATTGTCTTTCTAGATTTTCCTGGCTGGCTCCCATCCCTACCTCCGTAGGGTTCATCACACCCTCCTCTGAAACCACTATATTTTGTATGTTTTCCTGTTGATGTAGTTATTGTACTATACTCGAATAAATTTACACAAGTCTTTTTGTCCTAGCACATAGTAGGTGTTAAACAAATGTTTATAGAGTATTTATTATACAGTCAAATTCCTGAAAATAGATTGGGTCTCAGTAATCTCATTTTTCACAATGCCTGGCATAATGCTAAGCCTAGAGTATGTGCTCAGTAATTTTTTAAAAAATAAATGAGTAAGTGAAGACTGTAAAAGGCCCTGAAAAATGCTACTTTACTCAAGTTTATTAGAGAATGAAGGATTCTTACATAAAATTAGAGGTTTTAAAAGGATGTTTAAGGGAGATGGAAGGTAGAATATGTCCCAGGGTTAATACGGCACAAACTTACAAAAAGCCTTAAAGTTTAGCATTAGCTGAGCTGACAGCAAATGCCACATCACCAATAACAACAAAAATCACATTTTATAACATGTATAGGAAGAGATTCACCACTACTCTAATATTAAAGGTAAAATAGAAAGCAGAACTATGACTGCTGGCTTGTTGCATCTTCTCCTTGAAGGACCATTGTCTTCAAAGGGCAACGAGTAGAAAAAGTAAATCATGTAGAAGCAACTGAAACAAGTTGACTAGGTGCATCTTTCATCTCAGGTTTAAAAAGATGGCCCTGAGAGCTGTAAGAAAATATCTAGTGGGTCTCCTTAAAGTATTTCAAATTCCCAAACCCAGATTCTGAAAGTGATTAAAATGGGAAAAAATATTAGGTTATTACTGATTCCTGAAAAGGCAAATGTGGGTAGGTTTTGTAAACAAAAAATAGGTAGACTTAGTGTCAATCTTTGAAAGAAAAGATAAAAAAAAAAAAAGAAAAAACCAAATAATTAAACAGATTACTCTTGAGCACTTAGCAAGTAATATGGTGATCCTTGGAAGCCAAATGAACATCACTGAACATAAGAAATACCAAAGTAACAATTATGTTTTGGTATAGCCACTGTATTATGGCAGGAAAATACTAACAATAGCCACAATTTAATAAGTAACAGCTGTGTGCCAGGTAATGTGCTCTGCATAATGTATTTTTATTTTCATTAAAATATTAACGTAATCTTCCAGGATATTTTTGTGGGTGAGAGAAATTGGGGTTGAATCATGGGCAGATTTAAAACTGGTTGAAAAGTTGTACCTAAAGAGATTATAGCCTGAAGTAAGATGGTCTTATTCTATCTACATTGTTGTATTGTATGAATATTATGAAGCAAGGTGTGTTTATTATAGTTGTAGGTGACTCAGAGCTGGAAATAACTATTAATAGGATAAAATGACAGAATCAATATTCCTTAATTACCCAATGAGAAACTAGTAAGAAATCAGTATAATAACAGATAGACATTTCTGAATTCAAGTTTCCTAAAAAATTTAATTCATAGACTGTTTTATAGAACAGCTTTATGTTTATAGAAAACTTGAACAGGAAGTGCTGAGAGTTCCATATACATGCTCCACCCTCCCTCCACACACATACACAATTTCCCCTTTATTAATATCTTGTATTAATGTGGTATATTTGTTACATTTGATAAGCCAATATTGATACATTATTATTAACTTAAAGTCCATTGTTTACTTAGGGTTCTCTCTTTGTGTTGTACAGTTCTATTGGTTTTGACAAATGCATAATGCTGTGTTTCCAGTATTAAAGTATTGTACGGAATATAGTTTCAATGCCCTAGAAACCCCTGTGCTTCACTCGTTCATCACTTCTCCCTTTCCAACCCTTAACCACTGATCCTTTTATATCTCTATAGTTTTGCCTTTTCCAGAATGTCACATAGTTGAAGTCATGTAGTATGTAGCCTTTCAGACTTCTTTCACTTAGTGGTGGGCATTTAAGGTACTTTTATGACTTTTCGTGGATTGAGAGCTCATTGCGTTTTATCTCTAAATGTTCTGTTCTGTGGCTGCACCATGGCTTGTTTATCTGTTAAACCTATGAAAGGCATATTGGTTACTTCTAGTTTTTGGCATATATAAATTAAGTTGCTACAAACATTCATGTGCAGGTTTTTGTGTGGACATAAGTTTTGAACTCATTTGGATAAATAACCAAGAATGCGATTGCTGGATCATATGATAAGACCATGTTTAGGGTTGTAAGAAACTGCCACACTGCCTTCCAAAGAGGCTATACAATTTTGCATTCCTACAAGCAATGAATGAGAGTTTCTATTGCTCCACAGCATTTGTTGCCAGTGTTTTGTCTTTTAATCATTCTAATAGGTGTGTATGGTACTGAAATCAGGTCTTAAAAATGAGTTTCATGTATAGAGAAAGGAAGGGATCTCCTTAAGAAATGGTTCAAATGGGGGGAAGAGTTCTTGGTAGATTCTATGGATTATAAGCTCAATGTATCAAAAGCTTTGATGTATCAAAACCCTGATGCAAATGCTAATAAAAATTAAAAAAAAACACCTTGAAGTATGTTGATCCTATCGGTTTCCTACTCATGTGACAGAGTGGTCACATTATGCTCTGTTGGTCAGGGTATATATGGAGAATGGTAGGCAGGTCAGTTTGGGGCACATGGTACAGTGACAGCTCTGACATGTTCATCCAGATGTGGAGGTTGTATTTATGATATCAGTCATGTCAACACAAAAGATAAATGTGTTGGGTGATACATATCTCAATTACCCCGATTTTATCATTATACTTGTATACATGTATCAAAATATCATATGTATCCCCAAAAGATGGACCACTATTATATATCAATAAAAAATGGAAAATAAATAATGTTGTGAAAAAGAGGAACAGGACAAAGGAAATCTGTAAAAATATTTGAACAAATGTCATGTTAAAGGGATGACTTTTTGTGTGTTTCCAGATTACTAAAGAAAGCCTCCCTAGTCTCAGATATAAAATGGTGATAATTTTCCTAACCCTCTGGGATTTTTGGTAGAAATTATCTGGGATAAGGTCTATGAAGGGTTTAGCATATTGCCGGACACATGATAACTGTTCAGCATTGCACCGGATACCCAGTGGGGATCTGGAGGTCAGCGGGGGAGGTATGGCTGGGAAGCATGTCAGTGGCGTTTCAGGTGAAGTGACATTTGGGCAAGTTGACTAGCTCACCTGGGGACACATACAGAGCGAAAGAGAAGAGGCCTGAGATATCATCTGAAAAGACTAAGAGGAAGAACTAGCCAAGGACATTATTGCAAGAAAGAAATGAACAGATACAAAGCTTTTGCCATTCTGGCAGGTACCTAATGCCAAGAGCCTTGGGGAAACAGCGATTCCTTTGTAGAGAACTGCTTCAATTGCTTTCTCTCCTTTTATGCCTGAAGAAAGAGCTTCCCTTAAAGAGTTGATCATTAGTGAGATTATATGATGTTAATGAAGTCTTTCAGTTTCTCCATCTGTGTATTTGCATTGCACCTGTCCCTGCAGTACCTGGGTATTTTAACTGCTGTACATGTCGAGAAATATTCACATTGTTCATTACGCAAAGGAGATCTGGCAGATTTAGGTCTGGATGTGGCAAAGTCAGGAGAGCTGTGACATTGTGAGATTACCCATTGAAAACTAAAAATAAAACCTCAGAGAATACAAAGAACAGAGAGGCAAGAGGCTATTAACATTCAACTTATGGTGAACATGATGATATATACATTACAAGGAAAAAAATTTCAAAAATTATTCCTTTAGTTTTGTCATAAAAGCAAGTGTGATTTTTTTTTTTTCAGGAGAAACCCAATCAGCTAATAAAACGCAAGAGACTGAAATGACATTATTTTCTAAATTTTAAGAAGATGCTAATATATACTAACATAACTTTTTTACATCTGAATGTTCACATCAAAATTATGTATTTTTGTATTAGTCTTCAGTAACTTTAGTATTTATTCAAAAGGCATTTTCAAATTACTAGACATTTTATAGCCTGTGTACCTGGTACCTGGTATCTAGTACCCTGGTATATCTGTTGAACTAACTTTTTCTCTGTATTTCTTAAAGGAATGGTTGCTTTTTACATTCTACATACAAAATCTCCTGTGAAAAGATTATGTCTTTATTATCAAAATTAATTAAACACTACTTACTAGTTTTTTCCCCAGAAAAAAGGACATTTTTATACTTAAGAACTGTGGGTTTTTTGTTTTCAACTATTTATTTTAGGGACCTTTCAAAACTATTAGCACGTAGATAGTATAGTCTTGTTATCCTAGAATTAAACAAAAATAATCATAAGCATAATTTTAGTGCTATTAATAATACCCTGTCTTCATACTGTGCTCCACAGTTTTCAAAACTCTTTAATAAGCATTAATCCTACCATCATTCCCCCAGTTGTTACCATCAAAATCAGGGAGAGAGTACCATTTCCTGCTTGGAAGTATGGGCTTTGGGGTCAGATAAAACTGGATTTATTTACTGATTCTGCTACTTAATCTGTGAGCTTAATCAAGGTATTTTAACTACCGAGTCTCCATTTCCTCATTTTATTAAAATATGGATAATAATACCTCATAGAGTTGTTGTAAGGAGTAAATGAAATAGGACACAATCCACACTCAGTAAAGTGCCTGGCCCAAGCAATGTTAGTTATTATCATCAACATCATAGTCAACACAATTGTATTACAAAGATATTGTTATATCAACATCCCTCAGGATTCAACCAGATCTTGGAAATAAAGGAAACCTTGAAGTCAAGATCCTGTGATGGATGTAATTCGCCATTGTGAAGTATTTTTAAATGCCTCAAGCACATATCCCAAGCATATTAGTCCTATAATGATATCCTCCAGAAAGAGGAGTTCATGGTCAATAATGTGGGAAAAGTCTGCGTGTCACCCTCTGAATGATACAACATATATTTGCATATCAAAAGCCTCGATCCAGGAAAGAAGCTTTACCATCCATCCATCAGTGTTGCTAAAAGTGCCCAGTCATGTAGTACTTACTGTGTACCAGACAACTGCCAGTGCTTTATACAGAAACTCATTTAATCCTCACAGCAAATCTCTATGAGGTGATACCTTGATTATCCCCATTTTACAGCTTGGGAAATTGAGGCATAGGTAGACTATAACATGCCCAAGATTCCTTAGCTATTTAAGAGGCAATGTCAGGATTCAAATCCAAACAGGCAGGTTCCAGCCTCTGGTCTCCTAACCACTACTCATATTACTTCTGTCTTTCTCACACAAAGCTCTGAAATTTACTAGTTCTATGCTCAATCTCCACCGTCAAGAACTATAAAGCCCTTTGGAGACTGACACTGCATTCTTCTAATGCACTCAAATGTTAAGTAGATTAAAAAGCAGTTCCCTTTTTGTTTTTTCTTTGCATTCTAAACACCAGGAGGAACCCTCTCATTCTAATGCAGTATTAGAAATGTATATTATTTAAGGAAGCAAGCACCTCAAAAAATTTCTGAAGTCACACACATTGGGATATGATGAATAGGAAGGGCACAGAAATAGGCACTCATTCTGCACAAAATCAATATTTAACACTGGAACACTTCCAAGCCACAAGTGGGAACTAAACTAATGGAGAGAAGTTCGGCAAAGCAGTGAGTTCATTGCAACTCTGAATGGGTTGCACTGTGGTTGGTGCATGTAGAACTACTTCTAGAAATGACCTTGATGTCAACATTTTACTACTACTACCTGCTGCTTTCTATCTTTTGTTACTTGTCATGCCCCATTATTATGTGGAAATCATATCACTATTACAACATGTATCATGGTTCAGCAATTAGAGCATGAAGCTCGAAGTCCCTATTCTTCTCACTATTGCTTGAATATATCACTATGCCAGACCAAGTATCGAATGAATGAGTAGACTAATGACTGCCCATGCTAGAAAACAAACTAGATGAAGAGTTGGGATGACCTTAGTTCCAAGTCCCTGCTGCATCACTAATCACTTTGTCACCTTGTGGAAATTACTCTCCTTCCAATTCTGAGACTGTATTTGCTATCTGTGCCAACAAAAGTGACAAAAAGTGCAAGGAAAAAAAATTAAGAGAAAATGAGAAATGTTCTTGTCACCCTCAAGTTAGTAATGATCTGTTTTAATCACACAGTCTTCCTGAGAATGTTTTTAACTCCTAGAGGCCTCAGCATCCTGTCTGAAAAACACTTTCATCACAATGAGGCATGTGCTTTGTGCATGCTGCATCCAGCTTAGTCATCTTATTAATGAAAGCAAAATTAGAGAAGATTTATTTGAGTTGATTAATTTATTCCTAAATGGGGCAATTTCAAGATATGAATAACTTCCCATCTTTTATATTTCTAACTAGACATTTCTTTCTCCTTTTTTCTGTCCTGAGGGTGTGTGAAGATTATAAATAATTCAAAATATATCCTAAAATGTTTTGCCTTTTAATGAATTCCCAAGATTGAAAGGAGTTAGTTTTGTTTAAATCATACAAATGTTATGCATCAATATTTTTTATTGTTCATGACAATACAGCCCTCTTACTAGTATGATTTGATAATGTGGGAGGAGGAAATAATATATTGTAAAGATAACTAGGAAGTAGTATGATTTGATAATGTGGGAGGAGGAAATAATATATTGTAAAGATAACTAGGAAGTAATTATGAAGAAAGTCATGTTAAAGGAACATTCTGACATTTTTCAAAAAAAAAAATTCTGTTGACTTCGACAAAGGCTATCATCCTAAATGAATCAAATATGTTCATAATTATTCAAGAAAAGTATGAAGATTCATTTATGTAACTGCTGCTATAGACATAATCCTCTAAGACAGTGTTAATCGAAAGTCTGGAAAATGTACTATGATGGATGATTTGAAGTGCAAAGAAACTGCAGCTGTAGATTAAATAAGATCACAAGTGAGAAAATTCCTTTTAGTTCTCTTCTGATTACCTGGTTATCCCAAACCTCAGGTCTGAAAGTCTCAGTTAAGTGGTAATATCTATACCAAACTCTTACCAACTGTCATATTTAGCAAATGAGCACTCTCATTGTGATTAACTATTAAGAAGTATAATTTTTAGGCCAGTAAGCTCCTCAAAAAAATTTTGAAGCCACATGCATTCAGATAGGAAGAACAGGAAGGCCACAAAACTAGGTACTTATTTCTATACTATACAAAATCAGTATTTAATATTGGAACACTTCCAAGCTACAGGCAGGAATTGAACTAATGGAGCAAGACTCTGCTTAGAACTTTTGAAGACAATGGTATTGAGTCAAAATTGAGTCCAATTGTTTTATTTCCATCATATTTATATTTATTGCTGTTTGCCCTTTCTGTTGAGACATGCTATTTTTCTTTTATGGAATGGTACAAAGTTTTCCTGTTTATATTTTGTAACCTTAATTGTGAATCAATTCAAAGAAAAATATTAAGTAAACAATAGTGTAGATGGCATGCAGATATGACAAAAATCCTAATGGTAATGTATTAATGACCAAAATTCAAGAAATACTGCTCTTCTGGGCTCAAACATACAGTCTCTCTTATAACTCTCTCGTCTCACTCCTTTCAACAGCTTCAGGTGCTCAGAGACCTACACATGTCTCTGTAGCCCTTATCAGGTTAGCCACGGAAGCAATGCTAGTGATGGGAAAGGGCACCAGGGCAGCAGAATGATGTCGCAGAGCTGAACAAAGGTTTGAGAGATAACAATGTTTATGTCTAATATCTCCTAGTAACCATCAGATTGAGTGACTGTTTTTAAGCTGAATCAGATGCCCTTTGACCCATATCTTCACCTACTGAATCACCCACGCTGTTAAATGGCAAGGTAAAAGATTTCACTCTACAAGACACTGTGTGTTACTTCTCTGTGGGTCACTGATTCCTTGATAAAGCTTGTCTTTAGTTACCTGTCCTAACCTCTTCATGTTGAGTCTTAATGATACACACAGTGAGCAGTTTTCTTGCAGAGGTGGGTATGGGTGTCTGTGTATGTTTTCTTGTGCACATAAGCCTACATATAAATACATAAGCTTGCGAATATACATATTTAAATTATTGTATAAAATATGGAGAATGGGGCTAACATGAGAAGGTCTCATTTTGAGGATCCAACTTCTGTCTTAAGAGAATTTTTTGAAATGCACGTTGTTTTTGAAAGCTAAGTCTGAATATCTCATGACCTATTTGAATGTGGGCCGGAATGATAGAAGTGTTGGCCATGGGATTGGAGTAGCATGCCAAGTTCAGATTTGGTACCTTCTATCTCAGAGTAACTCATTTCCAGATGCCTGTGAATAAATCAGTTTTTGCTGGTGAGCCCCCTCATTTCTGGTGTGGATGTGGAGAAAGAGGAACTCTTTTACACTGTTGATGTGAATGTAAATTAGTCTATCCATTATGGAAAATAGTATGGGAGTTTCTCAGGAAATTAAACCTAGGACTACCATATGATCCAGCAATTCGACTACTGAGTATATCCTCAAAGGAAATGAAATCAGCTTGTCAAAAAAAATTTGCATTTCCACGTTTGTTGCAGCACTCTTCACCGTAGGTAAGATGTGGAGATAATGGAATTAACCTAAGTGTACATCAGTGAATGAGTAGATAAATAAAATATGATACATATATACAATGGAATCTATTCAGTCATAAAAAGAAGGAAATCATATTATTTGCAGCAACATGGATGAACTGGAGGGCATTATGTTAAATGAAATAAACCAGGCACAAAAAGACAAATAACCTGTGTGATCTCACTTATATGTAGAATCTAAAGAAGTTGATCTCAAAAAAGAAAAGAAGAGAATAGTGGTTATCAATAACCTGGGAAGGGTGCAGAGAGGTATGTAGGGAGAGACTGATCAACAAGTACAAAGGTGCAGTTCGGAGGAATAAGTTTTGTCTATTGCATAGTGGGTAACTATGGTTAACAATATTGCACTGCATATTTCAAAAAATAAGAGAAGATTTTGAAGGATTTCCCCAAGGCTCTTGGCATTAGGTACCTGCCAGAATGGCAAAAGCTTTGTATCTGTTCATTTCTTTCTTGCAATAATGTCCTTGACTAGTTCTTCCTCTTAGTCTTTTCAGATGATATCTCAGGCCTTTTCTCTTTTGCTCTGTATGTGTCCCCAGGTGAGCTAGTCAACTTGCCCAAATGTCACTTCACCTGAAACGCCACTGACATGCTTCCCAGCCATACCTCCCCCGCTGACCTCCAGATCCCCACTGGGTATCCGGTGCAATGCTGAACAGTTATCACTGTTCAATGCTGAAGAGTCCAGCAATATGCTAAACCCTTCATAGACCTTATTCCCAGATAATTTCTAGCAAAATTCCCAGAGGATTAGTAAAATTATTGCCATTTTATATTTGAGACCAGAGAGGCTTTCTTTAGCAATCTCAAAACACAAAAAAATGTAATCCCTTTAACATGACATTTGTTCTTGACAAAATGGTAAATTTATGAGGTGAGGAATATGCCAAATGCCAGATTTAGTTTCTACACAATGTATACATGTATCAAAACATTGCACTGTACTCCATGAATATTTACAATTGTTGTGTGTCAATTTTTTTAAAAGAGACTCTAATAAATAAAAAAAAATCAACTTCCCTAGCTGCACTTCTGACAGATAACATGTATCAGTATTATTAATATCAAATATAATCCTATATTTGAATATACAGATAGTCTCTCCCTGGGCAGTGCTACAATCTTTCCAAAATCATTCTGATGACAAATTTGTTGTAACTGATGAACCATCATTTGAATAGGATAATCAAAATGACTGATCCTTCTGAGAAACTGCCAACTATGCATCCTATAAATGGGCCACAGTTGATTGGTTTGACCCGAAGTTAAGTATAATAGTCACAACTTAGATGGGTTTAGTAACTCTTCTGCTGATATATGGTTGCAGCCTGGTTGTTTCATGCTTATGAGCATAATTGGAATGCCTAAAATAAAATGAAATTGCTGGCTTCATTTGAAGAGCAAAACCTTGGAAAAACTATGAACAAGTTAGCATTTTTAGTTCATATGCGAGTATATCATGAACCTTTTAAAATGACCATCTGTAAAGAGTGCTGCTTCTCTGGCCTGCCCACTTTGAACATCAGAACTTGACTGCAGAGGACATGCAGGACCCAAGGCATAGCTTTCTACCACTAACAAAATCTGATAGAGTTCCTTTAATTGTTACTTTATGAGGAAAACAAAAAAGTTGCCTGATGATGTATCCATTTTGCTGTTGAGGTAACGCATAACTGTTTGCCTCAGTGGTATTTATGGACAAGTCCTTTTTATGAGAAACTAGTGAAATTTTTAATCAGTTCAGATCCTTCTGTTCAGTTCACATTCCTCTCTCTCATTTTTATATGTCCTTCAAGGATCTGTTGATCACCATTGAAAGTCCCACATCATATTTATGCCAGCTTAAGTTGATCACTTCCCTCACCGAAAACTTCAAAAATTTTAAAAATTAAGTCTTAAGAATATCTACTGAAGTATGGCAGAGTAAAAACATTTTTATTCCACTCTCCTTCCTTGTATCTCATTAAAAACTGCCATAAATAAATACATGCGAAGGAGAAAAGTACCATCATAAAAAATAAGTTAAACATATAGTATTTCAACTTCAAAAAATTCAGAGAAACATAATTTCTTTAAAAAAAAAATCTTTCAAAAGTACCTACTAGATTTTAAAGAAGAAATTATAAGACAAAAGAAACACACAATAGAAACTGACAGAGCTTGGAAAAGCAAGAGAAGAGGAAAAAGCACTAACAATCTAAAAGCAATATTAGAGGCAATAAAAGTAGCATGAAAAATACTTTAAAAGTAAAAAAGACAATATAGGCTTAAGGAAACAAATATATGAAAGAAATATTTAAAAAAAGAAAATCGTATTAATAAGATACATATAAGAAACAAGGTATACCTCACACATGTATAAGTGATGTTTTCAAGGAAGAAAATGCATTAATAAATGAAATAGAAAACTTTCCTGAAATTGTCACACTTAAGCTTACAAATAAAGAGAGATGGATCTCAAAAAATCTGACATAAAATAAACATTAAGGTGAATCCCAGTAAATTATTATGATTTTCTAGAATGTGGAATTATATGTGTATATCAGGAAGAATAAATGCCAGGTGAACCTAGACCTTCGTGGTAGCAACACTCTATATTGGACCATAGAATAATGTCCACTAAAGTTTGAGGTAAAGTAAATTTGACCCAAGAATTTTGTATTCATCCAAATTATTTTGCAAGGGTGTATGAAGAATATATATCAACCAACAAACTTTCTTAAGCAAGCAAGTATACAGCACATAGGTCCCTGTTTTCATAATCTTTCTGAATTTTACAATGCAGCCAGCCAAAAGATGAATTGGTATAAAAAATTCAGGATAGAAAATCCATAGTTGTAATCATTGATTAATTTCAACATTATGTGAATTATGGTGAAAAACAGCATATAAACATAATTCCTAATAATTTAAAATTTTTAAAAATCAAAAATTCTGGTTGAGGAGGGCAGATAGTTGGATAATATCTGCTTGCAAGGCACTGAAAGAGATTCAGTATGCCTAGATTATTCACTACACATGACTAAAGTGGAAGCTAGAGCATTAGGTCAAATCACTCAGGGCCTTTAAAACACATTAAGAAATTTAGACATTTTCCTAAAAGCACTGGGAAGCCATGTGACCACCCAAGGAGATCTTCTTGCCCCCTGCCCAGATAAAGCCAGTTTATCATGACAGGGGAATTAGAATAGAGAAAGAGTTTAATGCACAGTATTATATGTACTATATCTACATATATTTAATTATTTTATACATTACATATATATGTATATATACACATACGTATACATAAATTTATATATTTATATTTATACATTATATAAACATATAAATTTACCTGTTTATATGTACACACATATATATGTGTGTATACACAGTATACACACATACATATAAATTGAGGGAGAGCCAGGAAAACAGAACAGTAGAAAGTTCAAAGTTAAAATTTCAAGAGATAAGCACTTAATATAAAATAAACTACATCAGGATCGTATTATGAAACAATTTTTTATTCCTCACTTAACATTTATTTGAAGCAGCAGCTAGCTCTCCAATACAATAATACTAATCAGTTTTTTGATGAATCTAAATCCTAGGCCAATGAAGCACTTATTCTTCATGAGAAATGCAATTAAGTAACACATGTCACTTCCTCTTTTTCTGCCCAGCCAGAGCAACAGAAAAAGATTGGTGGGTTTGAGTGTGGGTTTCTTTCACCTTAGAGCAGAGAGTATTAAAACTCGACCTAAAGCCCATTAATGAATTGCGAGGGACCTACTGAGGGGCCAGAATGGATCTAAGATTGATAGTCTTCTTTTACTGTTCTGTGTGGCTCTCTATTCCGTAAGTTTTCGTTTTCACTTACGATTTGTGATGGTTAATACTGAGTGTTAACTTGATTTAAAGCCATATACGTATAGCCAACTAACTGAGTTGTTTATGATTACTAAATTTGTAAACTGACCTTTGCACATTATGCCAGTTTACTGAAGATTCCAGTTCAGTGCTCTGACTAAAGCTCAACCTTGAACAGAGAGTTGAAACCTGACGTACACCAGGTAGATGGGAGCTGCAATAGTAAGTGGGCCTTTTTTTTTTTCATCCCACAAAATGGCCTTAGTAAAAACATGTGAGAGTCTACACTCTAGTGGTGCTCAAGTAAATAGCACCAGCATTCAATGGAGTGATATGAAAATAAAGAAAATCACGGAAGAATCTTCTCCTCCCACACCTACTCCTTCTATATATAGATTACTTCCTAAGAAAAGAAAGAGGAATGGCAGGTCATGTTCTTCCTTTGGTCAAACTGAAGGCCAGGAGTCTAACTTTGAGACGTCTTTGCTGTCTGTATTCCAGAGTCAATTCACACTAACTCAGATAATTCTTGACTTCATAGTCTGATGTACAGATTAGTCAAAGACATAGAAAGGAAGAAAATTATTGGATGTTTTAAAAGTCTTCATGAGGTTTTTATGATGGATGTAAACAGGTCAGAAGATATCTAGTGATTTTCATCTAGAAAAGAGAAAAATACAAAAGTGGCTTTAATAATACAGGATTAGTTACATGTTATAACAGAGGAATAATCAAAAAATAATAGTGGAATGAGTCAGTTAGTTTTTATCAATTTAGAACCTGTTTATAGAGGGCTTATTATGTTTCAGGCACATTTTTAAAGCCTGGGGATACCATTATGAACTGAAAAGATTAGGCTCTGCGCTTGTGCTACTTTGTAGGTGAGAAGAAAGGAAGACTAAGTGTGCCTAACCCAGAAGCAGAGTTTTGAATTTCAAACACTACTTGCTACCACTATGTGAGGTCCAAGATAGGACCCCATTTCTGCAGTACAACTCCCCAGTGTATTACTGCCAAATGTAAATCATCACTACCTTGTGCTATTTCTTTATGTCATGATAAGCCCACAGAGATTTTGAAACAGTCAAAAATGTTCTACCCAAACACATTTTACAGAGCTCAAGTGATTAAGTTATGAAATATGCTTTCATTAATATGACTGTGCTTAGTAGTTTTCAGAGTCTAGAGAGAAAGAGTATTTGTCAACAAGAAGGGAGACACAAGGCCACATACTTACTGTGCAAAAACTGGAAATAAGATACAAACCGTGCATTGTTCTTTAGTATCAAGTTAACTGATAGGCCATTTGGTATCTATCTGACTTGTTTAAAATGTACTTTCAAATAAAAGAAAGAAAACAAATGGTATTTTAACTAACGAACGTTTTCCTGAACAAGGAAACTGCCTTTTCTAATCTTGTATTATAGAGAGGAGCAAACAGGTTTGCATCAATAACTGTTCTGTTTGTTTAATATGTATTTTCAAAAACAGTGAATACCAAATCAAATAGTTTTAATGCTCAGTTATGTTAAATAGCCCCCATTTGGATTTTTTCCAAGATAAATCTAAGTAAATATTGATAAATAGCACAAAGCATATCAATAATATGTTGTCTGAGCTTGTTATTTAGGGGATTAAAATCACAGCCGAGAGAGCAAATAAATATTACAAGTTTCACTGCATCATATTTGCCAGACTTCCTAAATTATTAGCAAATCCACTGGGTAAATGCAGCAGCAAAGCACAATCTGTTTCCCATGCAAATCTGAAATCCACTTATGAGGCATAACAGGCATAGATAGGATTTCAGATATATGATTACAGAATTATTGATTCACCATTTCCATCTCCAAAGAAGGTCATTCTAGGGATCACCTTGTAGGTTTACCCAAAATGAAATCAGAGAAATGTATATCGGTATTTTATTCTTTCTTTCCATGTGTACAGACTTGGAGGTCAGCTTAACCAATTTGTACCAAGATGATGATTGGCATAAGACACATAGAACTTATCATCAAATGACTTTCAATCAGCTAGGAAGTATGTGAAACAAATGCACCATAACTCAATCACAAAGAAGAATGGAGGTCTCCATAGCAGTGTAAGGGCTGTCGGGGAGGAGAGTATGTTCGCATGGGGAAGGTGAAATGGAGTCCTGCCTCACTGAATTGAATTGAGCAAGAAACAGGGGAAGCAAAGACTTTGGAAGGAGAGTTTGTGTAGCGAAGGCTCATAGTAATACTTGCCTTCTAAAGAAGGAGGGGTCCCTTTTATTTTGCTGGAGCTCTAGATTAGCAGAGGTATGCAGAGGGGGCCCTGAAACTGTGGCTGGGCTAGGAGCTGGAGGGAGCTGAATTACTTTGGTTAAGGAAATGGGAGATTTTGGGATTTGCCACTAGGAGGATGAGAGGAAAAGAAGAAAGTATGAAAAAGATATGAGGCTAAAGCTAAAACTGAGAGACAGTCTGCAACAGGCATATCTAACCGGAAATGTTAATTATTCATTCCTATAGTGTGAGTACTTCCTTCTACCCGGACCTCTGTATTTCATTTCCTCTGCTAAATGTCTTGTGTGGGTGAGATGCTTTGGTCGTAGTATTTTTGTTTTTGTTTGGTTTGGGTTTTGTAGTTTCTTTTTTTTTCTTTTTTTTTTTTCCCCTTAAAATTAAGAAAAAGAACTGAATTCCATGACTGGGTTAACTAATTGTAAAAGAGGGACCACATTAGCAGGAAGGTAAGTGGAACTGTAAACTAATCACAGATGCTCCTCTAGTTGCAAACAGCTTAGGTAACCAAAATCCCTAATTGTGCATAAATCCAAAGTGACTCCACACAAGTAATTGCTATTGCCATCTGTTAATGGCTGGCAGAGCTCTTTGTGGAAATTGAAAGTTTTTAATAATTGAAGTTATTCTGATAATGTAACCCTTTTGTCTGCTTTACCTCACAAATTTCTGTAAATCTTAGAGAAAGTTGTAGATTCCACATTTTGTGGCTTGGTAGGTCAGA
The DNA here is from genome assembly GCF_043159975.1 of Macaca nemestrina. Classification (NCBI taxonomy): domain Eukaryota; kingdom Metazoa; phylum Chordata; class Mammalia; order Primates; family Cercopithecidae; genus Macaca; species Macaca nemestrina. The sequence continues at coordinate 57,814,381 of NC_092128.1, read as the reverse complement.
TCCCTTTTACCCCAATCTTCAAGTGTATAGAGAATGCAGCTAATATCAAGGTTATGTATGTAATCTACTTTGGTTGGAGCAAAGTGTGTGTTGAGCAAAAAAGTAGAAAACTTAGGCAGCTTGAGACCAAATTACGCAGGATCTTGAATATTCAAGTCAGCAACTATGTTTCTTTACACCATGAATTATAATTCAAAATTATGATGGGGGGAAGACTAACAAGTAAGAATTGATATATCTAACCTAAATATGTCCCTCAAGTCCCACATCTGTGTATCCAGCTGCCTACTGGACATTTCCGCTTGGATTTCTCTCAGGTATTTCTTTTATTTATTTTTTGAGATGGAGTCTCACTCTGTTGCCCAGGTGGGAGTACAGTGGTACGATCTCGGCTCACTGTAGCCCCAACCTCGGGGATTCAAGCAATTCTCCCACCTCAGCCTCCCGAGTGGCTGATACTATAGGCACCCACCACCACACCTGTCTAATTTTTGTATTTTTAGTAGAGACAGAGTTTCAATATGTTGGCCAGGCTAGTCTCGAACTCCTGACCTCAGGTGATCTGCTCTCCCTGCCCTCCCAAAGTGTTGGGATTACTGGTATGAGCCACCACACCCATCCTCTCTCAGGTTCCTTAAAATGTACTGTCAAACTCATCTTTCTCCCCCTACATATACTTTTATATGTTTTCTATGTGTTTTTATGTATTTGTTTGTTGATACCTGTTTCCTAGCCAAGAAGCTAGGAGTCAGGTCTGTTTTCTTTGTCCTTGTTCCATATAGCAAACTGGCCAATGGGATGTATTAATTTTGCCTTCACGGTGTCTCTTCAGTTCATCCTTTCTTTTCCAACCCACCACCTTTCAATTAGCCCAGACCCTCATGGTTTCTCATAGGAATTACTACAGTGTAACATGTGGGTGTGTGTCAGATTGCCCGAGTTCAAATCCTACACCATACTTCAGCAGCCTTATGACCTCTATTCACTTCAGTTTCCTTGTTTGTAAAATGTGGAAAGTGAAAGCACCTACCTTAAATGAATAAATGAATGCATGTCTGAATTATAGGAGGAAGAAGAAAAATTACATGATCAAGCCCTAGCTTTATCTAGGTACGAATCCAGATAGATCCCATGCAGGGTTGTCTGATAGAAATATAATGGGAGCCATTACATTTAAATATAATTTTAAATGTAAATATATTTATATTTAAATATGACTTTAAATATAATGGGAGCCATTATATTTATATACAACTTTAAATTTTCTAGTAAAAAAATAAAAAATAGTTTGAATTAATAATATTTATTTAGTCCAATATAGCCAAAATATTCTTTTGTGGCACTAGACACGTTTTAAGTGCCCACTAAGCCACATGTGGGTGGTGGCTCCCATTACTGGACCAAGCAGCCATAGAGATTATGACATTGGAGAATACTAATGTCAAAACCAATGAGAGAAAACCTCAAGGAGGTGCTTAGAAAGAAAAGATGATACATTTATCCTGCTCATAGTGAGGTTAGGCGATGTAAGCAATTTGGGTGAAAATATCTTAATAAGCGGTGAGAAATAGAGTTCTAAAATAGGCAGAATTGGAGGTTACATTTCAGAAGCCAAAAAACAAGGATATAGCCATAAAGTGTGCTTTAATTTTAGCTCACTTCAATAAGTGAATGTTTGTTTACTAGTATTGCCTGGTGATGTGTGGTGTGCTGTGGGGCCCTCCATGACTTCACTCTTGCTGGGCCCCCTCCTCAACAGTCCCACATCTTACTCTGCACCTCTCCAAATCCTGTCATATGAAGGCCTGCCCCACTTCTTACATTAAGGCTTTTCCAACTATTTTGTCATGTTTATCTTATCGCTCAAATCCTACCGCACATAAAATTACTATTTACACAGTTAGGCACTGTAATTACTCTGGGCACCATCTTTTGTCCTCATAGCTTGACTCTTAAGTTCCTTGAAAACAGGGAGCATTTCTGTTTCCACAGACCTCAGAATCGAAGAACTTGAGTGCTCAATAAATGCTTGTTGAAACAATGACAGACTCAGGCAACATTCAAGCTTCAGCTTCTGAAATTATGAAGGCACATCCAAGGAACTGAAAATTGCACAAACACTGTTCTTTAACTCAGTGCTAATGGTCAAACTGCTTTCAGTTGCATGTGGGTGTTCGGAATGGCAGACTCTGAAATCACTTTTGACATAAATTGGGTAACCCAGAAGGCAGTGTGGGCTTCCAGCTACTCCTCAGGTTCACCAGGAACAGGGAGTTCAAGGTAGTTACATTATAAACCTTAGATGTCTTGATGCATTTGCAGTTAATTCATCTTCGGAGGAAGATGTTTTCGTCACTGAGTAGTGAGCAGGAAGAGATTAATTTTAAAGGCAAGCAAAATAGAAGAGCCTTAACAGCCCGTTAATGATGCCATTTTCCCATTTCCTGCTCTTGATGTATTGTGCGCCCATGAATGATGGGGCAAATTCCAGGCTCCAGAAATTCATGTTTTGTGGAAAAAATCCATTTCTGTGCCTTGCAAAGCACAACTACAGGTGCAGCAAGCGAATAAACAGTACCAGCTGCTCCTTGGCTGTGGTTCGTTAAAGAGAAATTAAAGACAAAACCCAGGTTTGGAGGGAGTACAGAATCACTGAGAGGACAGCACCGGATTTTTCATGACTTTGGCTCTGCGTCTAGCATCTCCACCGTAAAACAGCATGCTCATAAAGGAACCACAGCACACACATGCTGAATATCAGAGCTGGTTTCTGCCTATATTCTGGTGAAGTGTTTTGGTGAAATGTCCTTGCAGGCTTTGTGACTTAGCCAGGGAACTCATACCAGATTCACGTATTAAAACTCTAGAGGCTGATTTGGGAGATGATGTGGAGTGCGTAAACACATAAACTTGTCACCAATACAAGTGAATTCACATCTTAAGCTTTTATAAAATTTGTATCTCAAGGAATCTAATAGGCTCAGGATTTTTTTTTTTTTTTTTTTTTATACTTATGACATGGATTCACTTTTGTGTGACTAAGCTTTTAGGAAAAGTCTGAGTGGAGAAGTTTGATAGTATAGAGTTTATCAAAATACAGAAGATAATGTTACACATCAGCGTCTCAAAAACATTTCAGTGGTTATCTGATTGCTTTATTCTCACCAGTTGATTCCTTACCTTGTGTCTGATAGCACCATGTGAACACTGCTACCAAGGATGAAGGGAACAAAGTAACATTACATGTGACATAAACAGCAACTGATAACAAACTGTTGGTTTTGATATTGCTCCTGAGTGATCTTTGACATTTTATGACTTCATTTGACATTCTGAAACTTCTCAGGAATTATGGGGAAGAATTTTCATTAGATACAATCAATGATAAGGGTAAATGAAGCTTATATTTATATTCTAAAGGTTATATTTGGAAAATTATTTTCTACCTATGTATGAAATTATAAACTTTCATAACTGCCCCTTTCTTAAGTTCACAGTTAAGTGCTGTGTACCATGGTATGTCACTTGGGAATGTAAAACAAATGCTAAGAGAACACTCAGTGGTCATGTCATGTTATCTTCTGAAAATTTATTCCTGGTGCTCTAGTCATGTCTTATAGGACATTTTACCCTGATGCAATTGGGTGCAGTGTTGCTACCCTGGTGCTGGTATTATCTCTTCATATACCCATGACTCCCATCTACTGTCAAGATGTGGGCACAGAGCTGGATGGAAAGGTGAATAAAATACCAGGGCTCACTTCCTGCATGTGAGTGGAAGCAAAATTTTATTTTCAAACTGAGTCTTTCCTGGTAAGCAGACTTTGCCCTGATTTGTACCACTGCTTTCTATTTAGAATCTATTACGCCTTCAGTGAAGAAAATGTTGCAAAGTGCAAATTCTTTTTCATGACTTCTTCCCCCATTTCCAGAATGCTTTTATGAGTCAATTAGTAGAAAGCAGAAAGGACAAGACCTTGTCTATTGAAAGGAGCTCCTGCTCACGTGTGATTTGCCTTGTCTCTTGAGGTGGTACAGACGCAACTAAGAAGAAGCTGTGAATGGCAGCCATGATGCTTCGTGGATTGCCTGACACACTATGAGAATGTTCTCACTGGCACAGAGCAATAGCGTTCCTGTCACTAACAGGAGCAAGAAGTATGATTTCCATTATGATAGGGAATTTTCCTGTGTCCTCCAGGCTCCCACACCTCCATCTAAACCTTTCTCAAGTAATCCCGTGTCATCACTCTGACTCCGCTGTGCATTTGGTCTAGATCAGCCTTAGAGAGTACTGTTGGCATCTTTGCATGCCCCCGCCACCCCACAATCATAGTTGGTTCTCAAATGCCATTTCCATCCCCCTGCAATGGACCAGCCTAACTGCCCAGGCCCCATGCGTATCTCAAAACAGACTATTGGGATCTGGGTTTTGAAAGTCATCTGTTGGCTTCTGAGGACAGGCCAGCTTGGGGATGCGGCTGGGAGCTATGAGCTGTGATGTATCAGGGGAATGTCGTAGGCTCACACAGAGGTGTTGCCTGTAGAGAGGGTCTGTGATGGAGAAGTATGAGAGAGCAATTATAATAAGCAACCTGTGCTGCCAGATGGGATCAACCAGGAAAAATCAAATAGTGAAAGCTAATGATGAAATCATGTAAAGTGGGATAGGCAAGAAACTTTTCTGAGTTTTTGTTTGTTTGTTTGTTTTTAATGTATTTGTTCTTAGCAATGAGCATGAAAGTTTGGTTTGAGTTCCCAGGTGAGGAGCCTCAAACTCTTCAAATGCATAAACTTCTCAGACTACTTGTCTAATAATGGTTCCAGGTAGAATTGAAAGTTGAGGACAGAGGTCTGTTGCAAGGACTTTCTCCTCATTAAAATTTCTTCTCTTCAGGGCTCTCTATGTCTGATTTGGCAGCCTCATCCCTGAATGATCCAAGTGGCTTTCACCTCATTGGTTTTCATTTCATTGCTCTTGGCTTTCTCGGGAATTGTTTAAATGGGTTACTATTGTCTCACTAGCAGGAACCTACCAAAAAAAGCTCATTTCTAAAGCAGGGTCTTCCTCTCCAACCCTGAGTGGGCTTATTAAGCAAATGCAGCCCCTTGACCAGTTTGAACCTTTGTGTAAACATAAACATGATTATGGGCCAACTTCTTTACCTGTACCTTTCCAAAAATAAGAAGCCTCCAGGGTGTGAAACTGATGCACTGACCCCGGATCTTTCCCTGAAAAATCTCCAGATACCTACTTGTGTGAAGGACCAGGTTCAAAATGGCATTTCCCTGTTTCCCATTTGACCTTGTCCTCTGCTTTGAGAATGTGCAAAACCCTCCAGGAAAGTACATTTTCATCTTTCTGTAGTACCTACCAACTTGGATGTGTTTTTAGGCAAGGGACAGCAGAAAATTTCAGGAAAAAATCCCCTTTCCAATAGAAATCTGTTTATTTTGCCTTTAGCAAGGAGTTGTTTGTTTTCCGGGCTCCAGACTTTCAATCTGCTGGTTGAGGCAAATGTATCTAATGTGTCCGGGGATGAATGTGAGTGCTGGGAGCTTTATGGCTGAAACAGGAGCCTTTCTTGGGATTTTCTGTGACCTCAGGCACAACTTTAGAACAAGGTGGTGTTTGCAGCTTTAGTGCCTGCAGGTATGTGGGTTCCAATCACTTCTGCTTGCAGTTCTCAGCTTGTGAGCCCACTTATGTGTGTTTTGTTTTCTTGGCTTATGGAGTTTTAAAAGTAGCACAGAATGTACCAGGGTAGGCTCAGCTGGAGATGACTAAAAGGAAATCTTGGGGAAACTGGCAGAGAGCTGTCCACTGGTGAGAAGCAGGCACAACTGAAATTCATTGGTCCTCTGTAAAGGAAGGCAGTGTCCTTCACAGGAATGAAGAGTGAGGTTAACAACTTGAATTTCTGACTAAGTGTCTATGCCACTAATTTCAAGGTTTGTGAGAGAGCAACTCGTCTTAAAGTGTATCTGTTCAATAAAGAGCATAATAATGCTAACTGGCATTTCGTGAACATTTATTATAAGCTAGAAACTGTGCTAGGCCTTCTTAACACATTATCTCTTTTTAATTCTCCCAGTTGTCCCTAGGTGCTAAGCGCTTTAGATTACCCCCATTTATAGATCAGGACACTGAAGCACAGAAAGGTTAAATCAGTTGTCCAAGATGACACAGGTGGCGAAGTGGCAGATCTAGAATGAGAACCCAAGGCAGACTCCAGAATCCAAGCCCTTAAACTTGTGAGACATTTAGGGATTGAGTTTAGGTCTTTGTCTGGTCCATGCAGGGGGATAGGAAGCAGTGGGCCCTAAGGGAATGAGTGATAGAATGGCCAGCCAGCCAGCCAGCCAGCAACTCCCTCATAGGATGGAGTAGACTTTCAGTCAGATTTCAGCCTTGCATTTTCATTTTGCTTCAAAGATTATTTTCTTGTTTTCCTTACCTTTATTTTTCCTTCTGCAAGAGTTGATATATCTGTACTTCCATTCATTTCCCCAATTTTTCTGTATCGCCAACATTTTTAGTTTTACCCTTTCTATCCCACTATCTTTCTTGATGCTGTTCTAAAATAACCTATTCATTGCCCTACTCTAAATTCCACTGTCTCATTTTATGTGAGGGTAAAAGGATAATATAGGAGATGGAGTAAAGTAGAGTCATCCCTGTTTATCCTTCTCTGCTCTTTTATTCCCTTTCCATAAGAAACTAGAGAAATGTTCCTTCACCTATGAAGAAGAGGGAGGAATTGAAGTGTTTCTTTTTCCCTTGCCAGGGAGAGCTGCCCAAGCCAGTGAACCACCTACCCTGTTTTCATCCATCTCTTTATCTGTTGTAAGTTATCCCAGCAGTCTGTCATCTCTTCTCCAAAAGCTAGACACATACTTCGACTTCCTGATGCCCTTGAAGGCTTCTATGTAGCCATTCAATTTGAGTATATGGTTCTATTTTTCCTCCATAAGACCTTTTCATTCAGTTTTCCAGGTTCTCCTCTCTATACAATCATTGTAATTTGTTTATTTGAGATGATCCATACCATGGTTCTGATCTAGAACTATTTCTACCAATGCACAGAATATCTGCCTGAATTCAGCCAAATCTGCTCAAGCATTAAAGAGCTAAGTACTTAGGCTTTGATCTTGGCATCATCTAATCTATGAATCTATATGTGGGAAAAAAAGAGAGCATGTGGAAACAACTGAAGCAAAAAGCAAAGAACGTGGAAGAATATTTTTATCAATACATATTTTCCTCCTATGGCATAGTAATCACTTGACCATAGTATTTGGCTAGATGAGACTGTGGTTCGATGCTTCATTCAATCATTCATTCAGTGATTAGCTAAGGATTATATTTGTATCATAGTTGGCCCTCTGGAAGCCTAAAATATAAAAAATCCTCACATTTTATATTGTTGGACTGTGTGTGCATAGAATCTAAATCAATCATATTGTGGCTCTAAAACTGGTGAAAAGAGAATCAGAATAAAATTTTTTCTCTTCCTTTGAATAATATTTTGTACTTTTCTGTACCTTAAACTACTGACTCTTAAGCCAGATGTCTCTGCAGCTGAGAGAACCCAGGAATGCTGATGTCATCCAGAAGACTTGAAAATAAAACAGAAAACACACTTCTGCAAAACCACCAGATGCTGTCACTCAGACAAACCACTTTATGCTGTTCCACTTGGGACATCCTTTACTACACTGAATGTAAATGGAGAAAATTCGGGGGAGGAAATATTTAAAATTACAAAGAAATAGGAAGGGTTTTCAATAGAAAGATTGGTCCTGAAGTTTGAAGGCTGAGAGGAAACAAATTGGAACCTATGAAACCAAGAAGAATATAGATAAGATGAACAATGACTGAATCACCAAATCCTGCAATACAACAACTAGAAGGTGTCCTTAAATGCTTGAAAGGTATATTTTATACAAGTGAGGAGTAGTAAACACACTTAATAGCCACTCATTTCCCCCAAAGCTGTCCAATGCTAAATGTATCCATTAAAACTACTTAGGCAGTTAAGCTGTAATTGGGTTATTAAGAGAAAAGAAGGAAATAGATCTCTCTCAGATGTGTGATTTTAATGGTAAGGGAAAACACTGATTATTCGATGTCCTGTGAGAGAGAAAAACTTTGGACTTTATAATGGTAATTCTTATTTTGACCACCTTCTATCTTTGGACTTTTGTGCTGTTTATAAGCAGCTACTCTAAAGAGTAAACATGGGAATTGTAAGCAAATAAAACACCAACCCAGGTTATTTTATACATTATTAGTTATAGTTGGTGAAGTCTTAGGAGATGTATTAAAGTTTCTCACTAAAATGAGATTTTACTATTATCTGATATCGGATATTTGTTGCATTTTCTTTATATTTAACCCCCTCGCTAATACCATTAATAATGAAAATGAGTGCTTTATATATGCATAGTAAGTAGGTTATTCTTTTTTTTTAATATGAGCTGTATTTTCAGTCTATTTTGTTGTGTAATTTTTAAACTATATGGCACAATACAGTAAATATTCATAGGAGGTCATTAAATTATACAAGAAACAATTGGAATAAATCTGGTAGATTGTTTCTATTTAGACATTAACTCTGTTTATCATTTGAGGAATTCTCATTTGTACCTGAGGTGATTGATTATTAAATCTATTAATTAGATACAAAATGCTAATATGTTCTGTTCAAAAGAAATCAACAAGGCATAATTATCACACAAATCAACAATGAAGAAAGACATGTTTTAGGACATTTGAAAAAAATCACACGTCACTTATATTCTTGAGAATCTTAAACATGACAAAACATGGGTTTCACTGACTAGATATGAAATGTGTGGGGCATTTGTTTACTGCATGTTTAAGCATAGTTAGAACTAGAATCTGAAAAATGTTTTAATTGTACAGCCTTACAGTTATTTCAATCTAAATATCAGAGTAGTTAATAACATCAATTAATTTCAAAATTTTGCTTCTGTTTTTGTGAGGCCAAGTATAAATTGTTTTTGGCAAAGAGAAAAACTAGTTTTACCTGACTTTTTTTTTTTTTTTTGCAAGGTCTGTGCTGGGTTGTGTGTTCTGATGTACAGAATATCTAGCTGGGCTCAGCCAAATTTGCTGTCAAATTAAAAAAAATAATAATTTAATATTAAAACCTACTGCCTCACATGTAGTTTGAAGAAATTACCTGATTTTTTAAAATCAATTTTATTTCAGTTATGCTTTTCTTTAAGTATTTGAACGCTTAAGATTTGATATAATTCTTATTTGATGCTCTTGAAAATTGGCTACAGTCCGTGGGAAATAGGAAAGTTCACTTAACTATTTAAAAATTTTATCTACATGATGCCAAAACTCTATTTCATGGAATCTTTGGTAATTTCCTTATGGATTTTAGCTTTTACCTATGTCTATTTTCTCCTCCTAGTATTATTTACAAGACACCTTCAAAAAAAAAAAAAAAACACTGCTAGTCTGCTTAAGAATTTAAGTGAGTATATGCACTCAATCCATCAGCTTGACATTATGAGAACGCACTTTAAGACACATAATGTTTCAGGTCACAACAAAATGCAAGCTACATGCTGAGAGTCTCCAGGTCTTGGCATTGATAGTTGCCGTAGATTCTGGGATCAACTTTGTCATTTACCATCTGCATTTTCTTTTTCTTCCAAGACTATGTTTCTCTTGCTTTTGACTGACCAGTTGCATAAACACTTTTGGAATAAGCTTCTGATTAAACACCTACATGTAAAACTGCTAATGTGATTTGCAAAGCCAATAAAATACCCAAGAAATTGTCAGAACTGCTTTCCTTTAGCCTTTGAGAAAGGACAGTCTGCTTCCATAGGATAATCATATTGAATTTTAAAAGTGAGTTACCAACCACTGCTTTGCTTGCTTTCTCTAATTAACAGGTATTAGCTCTAAAGAAAGTCAAAAGAAAGTGGACAAGCTGTGATCTGCCTTCACACTTTTAGTCAGCCTTTGAAAGTCCTCCTGTCTGCAAGTGTCTCAAATAATTACTGAACCACTCACATACATATTTTCCTAAATGAAGTTAGTAATCATGGAGGCTAATCAAAAGTTCATTGAATCAGCAGGGAATGTAATAAAGGTATTCATAAACCAAGTAGGTGTTTTCTTTTGCTGAAAGCGCACACACACATACACACACACACACAGCCTACCTCACTGATTCCAACAGGCACTTCAGCTCATAGAGAAGCTGTAAGTCTATAATACCTGTCTCTAGGAAGTGAATTAAATAATGTATGCTCAGGCGAACCTGTGCAAAATTGTAAGTCTGACACATTGAACTTGATGGAACTTTCTCTCAGGAATTTCTGCCTTTCGCTAGAAACCCCTCCTGTTGGACTTTGAGAATTGAGTCAACGAGGGATCCTGGTTGGAAAGCCATGCCTTTGCGGTGTTAACTGTAAACACATTATTTGTATTTTAACAGTGAATTCGAAGGCCTAAAGATTTCAAGAACTAAAAGACTAGTGGTTGCTTAGGGAGAATCTCAGGAAATAGACAAATTACTACACTTTTGGGGGCATGTTGCTGCCAGCTCAGAAAGTTACCAAGTTTCCCTTTTGTCCACTTCCAGCCTTATCTGTGGGGTTTCCCCATATAACAACTGTTTAAAGGGTGTTGAAGGATACTATTACTTTCATCAAATATGAGAGAAAGTAATGAACTGATTTCATTATCAGAAGAAATGGTTTATAATTAAAACCTGAAAACTTGAAAACTAAGTATATTCAGAAATGGAGGGGTGTTTTTCTCTATTTTTAATAAGTTTCCTGGAATACTTCTTAACTTTTTAAATTAGAATTGCACTCAGACATCTAAGGTAATTTTATGATTGTATTAAGCCTACTTAAAATAAAATTTTAGAATTTTTTAGCTGTACAATACATATGCATATTTACATGCAGGTTTTTAATTCCTAAGTAGTTGTCTTTCATCAATCCTGGCCCCCTCTTATTTAAAAAAAAAAAAAAGCTTTTCCAGAACAGACAGTAATACTGTTTGAGCATTGTAATATTTTTCTCAAATTGTAGCTCAATGACCAGAATCACCTGGGAACCTGTTAAAAATGCAGAATCTCAGGCCTCACCCCAGAATGCTGAATATGGAATTGGAATCTGCATTTGCATTTTAACAAGATAGCCAGATGATTCATACACACATTAATGTGTGGGAAATGCCACTCTAGAGCATGTCTTAAGAAGGGCAGTGTGACACAGTGGTTAGGAAAAGGGATTCTGGATCCGAAATGCCTGATTCAGATCCCAACTCCATCACTATACTAGCCATGTGGCCTTGGGCAAATTACTTAACCTCTCAATGCCTTGATTTCTTGATCTACAAAAATGAGAATACTTATAATACCTACATCTTTGGGTACTCATGAGGTCAAAATAAATATGAGTAAAACACAAACATACTGGCGTATAGCAAGTTATATACAAAGCTTGTTGCTTTTTTCTAAATAAAATTATATTTTATTTAGATTATTAAGTATTATTATTAGATATAGTCACCATTATTAAAAAGAAAAAGCCTTCTTTTTTGTGCCTTTTGAAAACAATGTCTTGAATAATGGCATTTAAATTACTAAGAAAATAGCAGTATAGCAGCAGTTAGAGAAAAAAAGGTATATATTTATTCTAATTTTTTAAACTGTATGGTGCAAATGAGGCCAAGGCTGTGGGTTTAATCCCTTTATCAATCTATTAGCTTCTCATAGGGAAAAAATAAATAAAAGAACGAAATCCATTTTTTCCCCGGAGTTTTCAGTGGAGAAATTCTACCTCCCCTACTGTCTTCTGAAAGCCCTAAGCCCTCCTCAGCCTACCTCTCGCCCCAGGAAGCCATCTCACAAGTGCTTGGAATAGCTTAAAAGTGTGTATCAGAAAAGGAGAAAAGAAAAATCTGTCAGGAATAGCACCAAACAAGGACCAGAGAAAACAATGAGGAGGAGATGGGAGTTTTGATGATGTTTGGGTCAGTTATAAAAAAACAATGTGGCGATTTATTAATATAAACAGTTTTGCAGCCGCTTGTGGGTTTTGAATACCTTTTCCCACTTTATATCTTGAAACAGGATGGCCTCCCACCTGTACTCATTAGAGAAACCAATAGTAAAGTTCATATCTTTTATTTGGAAGACAGTCTAGATACTTTATGATGATAATTGTGCTTTGAAGTGCTACCTTAATACTTCTGCACTTTAGTCACTAACTTTTTGTTAGTAACACAGCATTATGTCTGCCATTACACTATACGGTAAATGTGTATACAGGAGTGTGCTTCCCTGTCCCAGAAATGTGGAGATCCACAAGCTGAACTAGGCTACTGTGTCTCTGAAGCTTGACTCACTTGTCCCTTGGAAAATAGCTTAGCAGTCTGATAGGCAGTGGCCTACAGCATTGGTGAGTTTTTGTCCTACAATTGAGCCTATGAAGAGAAGAGAAATGTAGGTGTGAAATTAATAAGCTAGAAACCAGAGGTAATTCCAATGGAAGGTGAGAGGCCAAGTCAGCCTTTTCATAGGGTCTCTGTGCTTGGGCATGGTGGGCAGTTAGCAAGTAACAGCACCAGCCGTAAATGGGCTGCATGTGTTTGTAGGTATTCAGGGATGAGGACCTGGAGATGGAGGACTCTAGCATGAATTTTTAAAATATTCTTTTTGACAAACCATGAAAAGTCCAATTTGTGAAGGAAATTATGTGTCAATTTTTAAATATTTTTATCTTCACTTTCTAGCTCCAAGACACTAAAATTATCCTAACAGGATAGTTAATAAGGTCAATTCATAACTGGAACAAGGATGAGCAAAGATTTTTATTTTCAAGATAAACATTTGCATTTAACAAATTTTATATGTTATCTGCATTTATTCCTTTTTAAAAGCATGTTTTCAAATAATGCCTTCGTATTTATAAAGAAGCATATATAGTTTAAGGAGAGTACCAGAACCTGCTCCCACCTTCTTCTACCATCTCTTACCCTTTTCCCAATTCCTCCATAGCAACATCAACTTCACTGGCTTTCCATAAACTTGACCTCTTTTCTGTCCTGGCCTGAAGTGCTCATTATTAGATTTAACGTTTTGTTAAATAGGAACTAAATAATCATTAAATATAATTACAGAAGACTCTGTTACAATGCATGAATGTTTTCTGGGAATAAAAGGAGGGTTCTCAGAACTTCTCATTTACACGTTTGGGTTGTGTCTGGAAGTTCATAGGAGATGGCATAGGATAAAAAATTCCCATGGAGTGGAGACACATTTTTCCTACCTCACAGTTGTCTTTTGGCCTAGACCAGCCCAGTTTATAATTCTTTTTCAGGAGTCTTAAACCACTGACAGACACAAAATACAGTACTCATTAATCAAAAGTTGTATAAAAACATTGTAGATATGATTATACAGCTAATACAGAGAGATTGGAAATAGGATATAATTTGGAAGTTTATATAAATTAAATTTTAAAAGAATAGAATAAATGTAAGCTTCCTTTCATTTAGCTTGTTCAGATTCATATTCTGGCTGATTTTTTTTGTCTTTTCTATCAGTTACTGAAAGAGTGGTATTAAAATCTCTCACTATGATTGTACATTTGTCTGTTTCTGACTGTGATTCTATTCATTTTGGGTCATGCAGTCATGATATAAGGCATGTACAAATGCATAATTGTGATGAATCCAGCTTTTCATCATCATAAAATATTCCTCATTGTCGCTAGTAGCAGTTCTTGTCTTAATACATAGTTTGTCCCTTATCAATATGGCTTTCTTTTGCTGTTTGCATGACTTGTCTTTTTCTATCCGTTTACTTTGTTTATCTTTGTCTTTACATTTAAAGTGTGCTTCTTATACTCAGCATATAATTGGATTGCCTTTTCATCAAGCCTGGTAATATTGGGTTTTTAATTAAAATATTTAGTCCATTTGCATTTAATATAATTACTGATGTGGTTGGAATTAGATCTATTATTTTGTTATTTCTATTTGCCCCATTAGTTTTTTATTTCTTTTTTCCTTTATTTCTGCTCTCTTGAATTTGAATTCCTCTTTTAATTGAATTTTTAGCTATGGCTTTTGTCATTTGTTTTTAGTGGTTACTCTAAAGATTACAATATACATCCTTAACTTGCCACAATTTAGAGTTAATGTTGTATTATTTCATGTAAAATGTTAGAGCATTGAAACAGTAGAGTTCTACTTGCCACCCGCATGTCTTTTGTGCTATTGTTGTCATACGTATTACATCTGCACACATACAAACTCCATTATTTGTTTTTATGTGTATGTAATATGTTGCTTTTCTCTGGCTGCTTTCAAAATTTCTCCTTATATTTGATTTTCATTAGTTCAATCATCATGTGCCTAGGTTAGGTTTTCTTTATATTAATCCTGTCTGGGATCCGATGAGCTTTTGAATCTCTTAAGTATGTTTTCCACCAAATTTGGATTGTTAAGGAACATTCTCTCCTTACCTTCTGGAGCTTCAATTACATGTGTGGTAGATTACTTTATATTTTCTCACAGACCACTGAAGTCTGTTCATTTCTTAAAATTGTTTTTCTCTGTGTAATTGAAATGATTTGTCTATACATTCATTGGCCCTTTTTATTCTGTCTTCATCCTAATGTAATTTCATGAATTTTTCATTTTGAATATTATAATTTTTAGTTCTGAATTACATTTGTTCCTTTTTACAACTTTTGTTGCTCTTCTGTGATTCCTCATTTGTTCATTCATTATGGTCATACTTTCCTTAATGTAGTCAAGCTACTTTAAAGTTCTCGTCTGCTAATTCTAACTTAAATCATTTTGGGGTTAATGTCTGTTGACTGATTTTTCTCTTAACTACAGGTCACAATTTTGGATTTTTTTTCACTTCTTAAAATTATACTGTGAATTGGTATATTATTTTTCTTTAAAGAGTGCTCAGTTTGTTCTGGCAGGGAGTTAAACTACTAGCAGATTATTGACCCTGTCAGATTTGGAATTATGTATTTGCTAGGGCAGTATATTTTGACTTTGAACTTAACCCAATGATATGCCTCTTACTTTAAGGAATCATTCTTATTTCTAAGCTGTGGCCTTTCTAACATCTCAAATACCTTTATTGCCCAAGAAACTTTGTGAGGTTTCTCCATTCTGACTGAGCTAGGACTACAAAATCTTCTAGCACTATACAGACTTTGGTTTCACCATTCATCTCTTATCTCTGTAGCAGCTGGTCTCTTCTAGGCCTTATAGAGTCTTACCCTATATATCAGCAGACCAGTCCTTAGAAAAGGACCAACAGTGAGTGCATACAGATGTCTAGCTCCTCCTACCATTTCCAACTCTACCAGGTATAAGCTCTGTGACCTCAAGCAAACACATTTTCCCTATGCCTGTGTTTCCATATCTTTCAATTTGAACTGAACTGTATTAGTCTGTTTTCATGCTGCTGATAAAGACATACCCAAGACTGGGCAATTTACAAAAGAAAGAGGTTTAATGGGACTTACAGTTCCACGTGGCTGGGGAAGCCTCACAATCATAGTGGAAGGCAAGAAGGAGCAAGTCACATCTTACATGAATGATGTCAGGCAAAGAGAGAGCTTGTGCAGGCAAACTCCCACTTTTTAAAACCATCAGATCTCGTGAGACTCATTCACTGTCATGAGAACAGCACAGGAAAGACCCGCCCCCATAATTCAATCAGCTCCAATCAGGTTCCTCCCATGACACATGGGAATTATGGGAGTTACAATTCAAGATGAGATTTGGGTGGTGACAAAGACAAATCATCCTGCCCCGGCCCCTCCCAAATCTCATGTCCTCACATTTCAAAACCAATCATCCCTTCCCAACAGTCCCCTAAAGTCTTAACTCATCTCAACATTAACTCAAAAGTCTATAGTCCAAAGTCTCATTGAAACAAGGCAAGTCCCTTCTGCCTATAAGCCTGTAAAATCAAAAGCAAATTAGTTACTTCCTAGATATAGTGGGGGTACAGGCATTGGGTAAATTCAGCCATTCCAAATGGGAGAAATTGGCCAAAACAAAGGGGCTACAGACCCCATGCAAGTCCAAATTCCAGCAGGGTATTCAAATCTTAAAGCTCCAAGATGATCTCCTTTCACTCCATGTCTCACATTCAAGGTCATGCTGATGCAAGAGGTGGGTTCACACGGTCTTGGGCAGCTCTACCCCTGTGGCTTTGTAGGGTACAGCCTCCCTCCTGTCTGCTTTAATGGGCTGGTGTTGAGTGTCTGCAACTTTTTCAGGCGCATGGTGCAAGCTCTCATGAATCTACCATTCTGGGGTCTGGAGGATGGTGGCCCTTTTCTCACTGCTCCACTAGTTGGTGCCCTAATAAGGACTCTGTGTGGGGGACTCCAACCCCATATTTCCCTTCCGCACTACCCTAGCAGAGGTTCTCTATCAGGGCCCCCCCTCTGCAGCAAACTTGTACCTGGGCATCCAGGCATTTCCATATATCTTCTGAAATCTAGGCAGCAGAGGTTCCCAAACCTCAATTCTTGACTTCTGTGTACCTGCAGGCTCAACACCACGTAGAAGCTGCCAAGGTTTGGGGCTTCCATCCTCTGAGGCAACAGCCTGATCTGTACATTGGCTGCTTTTAGTCACGCTAGAGTGGCTGGGACACAGGGCACCAAGTATCTAGACTGCACACAGCACGGTGACCCTTGGCCTGGCCCACAAAACCGTTTTCTCCTAGGCCTCCATACCTGTGATGGGAGGGGCTGCCATGAATACCTCTCACATGCCCTGGAGACATTTTCCCCATTATCTTGTGGATTAACATTTGGCTCCTTGTTACTTGTGCAAGTTTCTGCAGCTGGCTTCAATTTCTCCTCAGAAAATGGGTTTTTCTTTTCTATTACATTGTGAGGCTGCAAATTTTCGGAACCCTTGTGCTCTGCTTCCCTTATAAAACTGAATGTATTTAATAGCATCCAAGTCACCTCTTGAATGATTTGCTGCTTAGAAATTTTTTCTGCCAGATATCCTAAATCATCTCTCTCAAATTCAAAACTCCACAAATCCCTAGGGCAGGGCCAAAACACCGGTAGTCTCTTTGGTAAAACATAACAAGAGTCACCTTTACTCTCCAATTCCCAATAAGTTCCTCATATCCATATGAGACCACCTCAGCCTGGACCTCATTGTCCCTGTCATTATCAGGCTTTTGGTCAAAGACATTCAACAAGTCTGTAGGAAATTCCAAACTTTCCCACATTTTCCTGTCTTCTTCTGAGTCCTCCAAACTGTTCCAACCTCTGCCTGTTATCCAATTCCAAAGTTGCTTCCACATGTTCAGGTATCTTCTTAGTCACACCGCACCCTCAGTACCAATTTACTGTATTAGTCTGTTTTCATGCTGCTGATAAAGACTTTAAGAAATCATTCCTGAGACTGGGCAATTTACAAAAGAAAGAGGTTTAATTGGACTTACAGTTCCACGTGGCTAGGGAAGCCTCGCAATCATGGTGGAAGGCAAGAAGGAGCAAGTCACATCTTATGTAGGTGGCGTCAGGCAAAGAGAGAGCTTGTGCAAGCAAACTCCCATTTTTTAAAACCATCAGATCTCATGAGGCTCATTCACTATCACGAGAAGATCACAGGAAAGACCTGCCTCTCTAATTTGATCACCTCCCACCAAATTCCTCCCATAATACATGGGAATTGTAAGAGTTACAATTCAAGTTGAGATTTGGGTGGAGACACAGCCAAACCATATCATGAACATTTTCTGAAATTCCATTCTGATTCAAAACAAAACAACAATGTTTTTTAATTTATTTTAATAAATAATAACAATAGGTGGGAAACTAATTGTTTATATCTTTGTTGAACCTATTTACTTTTTCAGCTCTCAGAATTGACCTAAAGGAAGCTTAACTTGGAAATGGTTAATGATTCTTTGGGAAAGCAAAAAGTATGAGACTAAGATGACTGAGTAGTAACAGCTGGAACAATACTATCAGAAAAGCAGGAGTCTGTTTTGTGCAAGACTAGGGTTTTTAATGGGAATAAATTTAAATCAAATAATTAGACATTAATGACCACCTTTCAAGAGCACAGAATTTAGTGTCAAACTGACATTGGTTTTTAATCTTATTTCTACTCCCTCTAAGCAATATGACTTTGAGAAAGTTCATTTCTCTTCACTTTATTCTCTTACATCTGCAACAGAAGAAAATGCATGTCATGTGAGTAGATTTTTTTTTTTTTTTTTTTTTTTTTTTTTTTGCCTTTACACATTACATTCACCTTCTAGAAATAGAAAATAGAAAATTATCCTAAGGAGAGAGAAAATAATGAGGTCAATTGATATATGTAAAAAGAACTAAGGCAAGATTTATGTTGTCCTGAAAAACACTTATAACAAGTGTTTGCCTGTTTTGTAGAAATATATATTTTCTAAATCATCAGGTCTATTGACTTTTTAAATTATTGTAAGACCACTTAACCTGAGATCTATTATTACAATTTTTAAGTGTATAATACAGTATTGCTAATTATAGGATCCAAAGTTTTATAATATCATCTGCAGTCAGTGTGACAAATGAGAATACACATGTACCTCAGCTGGCACAAGGTATAGGCACTCTGTGTGAGTTCATCCCTGCTCCATTCTGCATGCAAAGCCCTGTGCCCTGCAGCTGCTCCTCATTTGTTTAAGGCATTCTCCCTAATGGCATCTTCAGTTCTGTTGGAGCTTTAAACTACAGTGACTACCAGGACCTGCTTGAGAGGCAAGTTTTAAGTCTACTTTTGAAATACACATTGAAATTGGCTCAACATATTTCTTCCTATTCAAATATCGTTTTGAAATTTCCCACTTTCAGCATTTTGGATTGATATATCCTTGCTGGCTAGAAATTAGGAGGATATATAAATTTAAAATTTCACAAATCCATTTATGAAAATAAGACTGTCTCACAACTCCTATAGGATACACCAAGGAAAATGTTCCTTATGACCTCTGTGGTGTTTTTGTTTATGGTTTTGTTTTGAGACCAGGGTCTCACTTGATCACCCAGGCTGGAGTGCAGTGGCACTGTAACAGCCCACTGTAGACTCAATCTCTCAGCTTCAATCAATCCTTCCCCCTCAGCCTCCCGAGTATCTGGGACTACAGGTGTTCACCACCATGCCCAGCTAATTGTCTTTATTTGGTAGAGATGGGGTCTCACCATGTTTCCCAGGCTGGTCTTGAACTCCTGGGCTCAAGTGATCCGCCTGCCTAGCCTCCCAAAGTGCTGGGATTACAGGCATGAGCCAGCATGCCCGACCAAATTCTGTGTTGTCTCTCATTGTTAGGTTTTTATATGTGACAGAAAGTAATCTCATGCTAACTCAGATATATTTTGTTCCGTAGCAATTTTAAGTAAATCTTTACAAAGTCCCTTAAAAAGAAAAGTAAATTATGTCTACAATTTGGCCACACAGTTATTGTTTACTACCTCAGAGAACTCAATAAGGCCGTAGTGGTGGTATGATTTCTTTTTACCCAAACTATGCAGTTTTTACCCCGGTAAGTGAGTTACATAAAGGTATTCAGTGGCACTGACCCTGTTCTGTTATTCTTTTCATCATTTCATGCCTGGAAAGCCAGTCTTGCTGATCTATATCTTGTTCCTAGGGTTTTCTCTAGAGTCCTTCTTACAGATGGGAATCCCATCAGCCATCTCACAGGACTCTGACAAGGTGATTGTTTGCAACAACAGTTTCCACATTTGGCCAACAGCTCCACAATTTCATCCTTGAGTTCCTTCCAAACTCTTGGGTGAAGGCCATCTGGTCCTAGTGATTTATTTATGTCCAATTTGTCAACTAAACTTGGAACACCTTATGTACTCCTTACCTTTTGATCCGTTACCTCTGACCTGTGCAACTCCAACTTCCTTTCTTTCTCTTTTCTAATCCTTCTTATTCTTCAAAGTCATCATGCAAAAATAATTCATTTCATGAACTTTGCTTAATACTGTTAACAATCATTTCTCATTTTTGTTACTCAAATTACATGGCCAAGCTAAGTATTTCAGTTTTGTTAATTAAATGACATGGCCAGGATATGGGCAGCACTGCTAGGTAAAATTTTGGCATAGTGATCATCAGAACTGAAACATTAAATTGAAGGGATGGAAGGAAATCAATATCCCTCTGTGTATCCTTATGATAACTGATCGTTTCCAGAGAAATGGAAAGTGTCAATGAAATAGGACTTTCAATCAATATGACCTTTGTCAGAAAAAGTGAAAAAAAAAAAAAAATCTCCTTTCAACCATTGTAGGTTGAGTCAAACAATACAGATAAGCATGCAGTTTATCTCCCAGTATGGTTTAAGGTTTCATTTTGAATAGAGTGCTCCTGAAAGAGGCTGGGTATATTCTTAAAGTTTATTGGATTTTTATTTCTCAAGAGAACAGTTGTTTGTGCTGATGATCCTCCCATTTTGCAAATTTACATATTTTCTATTTGAAGCACTTCCCAAATTTTTCACTTCATGGAGTAATTCTTTACTTCTTGTTCTTCACTTCCTGCCAAGAACCGTTGGTGTGGACTGTTTGGTAATTGCCACTGTTAAAGCCCTCTGAAGAGCCTTTATTCAAGTGTTAGATTTAGTGATTCTAGTTGCTGTTGTTCTGGTAGCAATAAAAAGGCAAATGATGAGCAGGCTTTCAACAAACAGCCCTTTATTGGTGCCAATGCTGCCCTGGACTAACTCCACCCTAAATCGTTGTGGCATACAACTACAGAAACTCAAAAAGGTTTGAATAATAACAGGAACTCCAAAGTAACAAAACAGCTAGTGTACCCCAATGTCCTCTGGCATCACTATCCTGTGAGGACAAATTAGGTCACTTTAATGCCTGCTTATACTGAACTCATCTGATCAGGAGGACCTCAACCCCCCACAAGTGTTTCTGGGATGCTATAAATAGGGTGGTTCTTCAGTGCTACTCCCTAGGCAAGTTCAACTCGGTTCTTCCTGTGCTACTTGAGTGTCCCATTATCCATGTCCTCTACTTGAGGCAGCCTCACCACAGCTCTTTCTGATAGTATACATCAAACTGCTAAGGTGTGTGCTTAAGGTGCTACCTTTCACTGATCCCAAGGCTGCCAGTTTTCCAGATGTTTCAGTGGCCTTGGATTCTCTGCAAAGGTTGAAAAAATGCTTAGCTCTCTTGAGCCCTTTCCCTTAAAAAGAAAAAAAATTGCTTAGTCCCAGACTCAATCTCAGGGAATGATATCTTTCCTGAGATCAGCTCTTTCAGCTTCTCTTCTTACCTCATTTCTCCCTAGTGTCTTTAAACTAGATCAGAGATGTTATGATGTTACCCCATCCCAATCTTCATTGTCCTTATTAGTCCTGTGTCACCTTACACACACACACACACACACGCGCGCGCGCGTGCGCACACACAAGCTCGGTGTATATGAACTAATTAACATAGGCCAGTAAATTCTCTGAAGGGCTACACACCAGTTATAAAACACAGGCTTGCCCTTAGTATGAGCTCAGCAAGGACATCCTTTCTTATTAGTATTTATCCAAGGTTCCCTTTGGCAAACAAAATATCCCTGTTTGTTGTTTGTAAAACAGAACCTATCCTTATTAGAACTCTAGTATGCTAGGACTAATCTGGAATTCTTTTAAAAGTTAGATGAGGGGCCAAGACACTAGAACTTAGATTTTTTTTAAATGCAGATACATATCTGGAAACATTGCATGTGCAGTAATTCACCTTCTGAAAATTTCAGGCTGATCAACATTTACTGAGTTTATGTATAGCCTAACTATCTATAATGAACTTCCTAATTTCCAGGCAATTTATTATCATTTTGGCAGGGACAATATCTTGCTAACCTCCTGTTTATTGCAGTATTCAGACCTTACTTGCTGTTTGTCAGCAAAGACAAAAATAATATAATTATCACAACTACTACTATTCCTATGTTCACTATTACTACTACCTTCATTTCTTCTCATTTACTATGTACCGGGCTTTATGTTAAGCACATTCCATATAGCATCTCATTAACCTCCTACAACATTGTGAAATGGCTGTATTTGCCCTTTTCACATGAGACGAAAACTCACTTTGCCATCAAACTTAGTAATCATCAGCTACCCTAAAGAAGGAGATTGGTTTGCACAGCACTATCTAGTTCTGTACTGTCCGAAAGAGCAGCTACTAGGCACATGTGGCTATTTACATTTAAGTTAACCAAAATGAAATTAAAATTCATTTTCTCATTTTCGTTGGCCATATTTCACATGCTCAATAACCACATGTGCTGGCAGCTACTGTGTTGGACAGTATAGACTATATAGCATTCCATCATCATAGAAGATTCTGTTGAATTGTGCTGGTAGTTCTCCCTCACCATTGTTCTCCTTTCAGCTGAGAGCATCAATGCCCTGAGTTTTCCTGCTGTGTTCACCTTTCCTGCCTTCTAGTGCCCTTCCATCCTGCAAACTGATCTCAAAAAAAAAAAAAAAAAAAATGTTAACACAGCTTTATCTATTTGTGGGTATATGTTCCTTTGATATATTCTAAACGCATATGGTTATTGCTTAGCAAGAAAATATAGAATTTCAGCCATTCTTACAATTGTGAATATTTGTTTCACTAGTATCCAGTTACATTCTGCATTTCTGTTGCCATATTTTTCTGCATTTTTAGAGATGAGCTCTCACTCTGTCGCCCAGACTGGAGTGCAGTGGCACAATGATAGCTCACCGCAGCCCCAAACACCTGGGCTCAAGAAATTCTCCCTTGACAGACATTGTAAACAACAGTTAAGCTCAATCAGGTGCAACTCCAAGCATACCCTTAACTCAAATGGAGTGAAAACAATGTGGAGAGCCATGACTAGGTCCTCAAATACACAAAAATGAGAACCATGTCACAACTGTTACCTGAAAGGCAGCAATGAAAACTTGCCATCAATGGGAAAACATCCCAGTTTCAGAGTTTTTTAAGTATGAAAAGAAAAATTCACTTTAGAATGGGTAAAATGTAAAAGTGTTGAATCTAAACTCTACTACTGAAGTCCATGTGGCTATAGACAATTTATATAACTTATTGAATCCTATTTCTTAATCATTAAAATAAGCACAGTAATATCTGTCCCCCAGGATAATTGCTTCAACAAAATAATACATGTAAATGACTCAGCACTTATTAAGCACACCTTTCATGTACTACATATTGTGCAATAGTTTGGAAACACTGGAAGAATAAGACTTGGTTTTGCTCTCAAATAACTCATGGTCTTTGATTGGAGACAAACATGAAAATAAGTAGTATATTGTAGAATATTATTATAGTTACTAAGTAAAAGATTGTAGATGTGGCACTAAAGAGGGAGTGATTAATAAACTTTTGGAGAAGGGGATAAAGGCAGCTCAGGGAAGGTTATCAGAGAGGTCTATGAATGTGAATTCCTTCCCCCCTGCTACCCCACACACCTGTCAATCATGAGTGAACAGCTCAGAGCAGAGGCAATGAATATTTTTTTTCTAGAAAATGGTTTTATTTTATGGATTGTCAGTAGCAAGAATGGATTACTTCAGGAGTCTTTAGTTAATTTGCTTCAAAATAAAATAGTAGTCTTTCAGTTATATGTAACTCAGGAAATTAGATGATAGCAAAATCTTCACTCTGGTTCTTCCTCAATGCAGCTTTATTTAGTTACTTATCAGAAACAGTAGAGAATGGATTTATACTTCCTGATCTTGTTATTTTCTTTTGTTAGGATTTTATCCTTTATTTGCAAGAAAAATGAGGATATATTTGGAGGTTTTTGGTGACCACCTGTCTTAGTCCATTCATGCTATTATAACAAAATTCTTAGACTATGTAATTTTTAAGCAGCAGAAATTTATTTCTCACAGTTCTAGGGGCTGGGAAGTCCAAGATCAAGGTGCCATGAGATTCAGTTTCTGGTGAAGGCCTGTTTCTTATCAATCACACCTTTGGTGTCCTCACCTGGCATAAGGGGGTAAAGGGACATACACTGTGACCTCACATGGCAGGAGAGATGAAAGATCCAGGCGCTCTACAAAGCCTCTTTTACAGCACATGTATTCCATTCACAAAGGTGGAGCCTTTATGACTTAATCACTTCCCAAAAGGCCCCAACCTCTTAATACTACCACAATGGGGATTACGATTCCACATGGATTTCGGAGGGACATAGACATTCAATGCTTTACAACTCTTACTTCCTTTGATTCTCGTAAGTTTAGAATTATTTAGGAGGCAAAAAAGTGTTTTAGAACTTAACATCATGAACTGTAATTACTATAACTTAAGAAACCTACAGAGAATAAAACACTTTGCTTGACCGTAATAGGCCCTGGAATATAATGATTTCATATAAATAATTTATATAGTGCTAACACATTTTATTAAATTAAGTTTCAATATTTATTTTCCAGTCATTTATGTAACATAAATTGTATGTATTTAGTATGTAACCCTAAACCAATTTCCTCTTTCATCATAGATACCTTCTGCATTTTTGGTATCAGCCCTGGCTTGCCATATCACTGCCTCATTCACCTATCCTATGGCACCCCCACCTCATCATACCATTGTCTATAGGAATCATTTGCATCCCTCCTTTGGAATTCCACTAGCTAATCTTCATTGTTCCAACATACTCACTTCATTTCAGACCATGTTATACCTTGTCAGCAACTCCCTTGATGTTGTTTCTTCAGACCTTCACTGTCACCACATATTGGCCAGTTCATGCCTCGTGCAGCAGAAATCCATGCTCACTTTTACCCAACCTATAGAGTCCATTCTGCTCCATTCTGCTCCCTGGAACTGGCAGTCACCCTACCCACTTCCATCAATAGACTTGCCTCCCTGAAATTTCTATCCATCTTGGAACTATAATGCCTCATCCTCATACAAAGGATTGGACTGTGTCCCAGCTGCAAAGATGAAATGTTGAAATATTAAAATTCACTCGATCATTTTTAAAGTAACTGTGGTTCATGTTCAAGGTCTGACAGAATATCTGCTTACAGACGTTTAAAAGATGCCACTTCTGCATAGGTTCCATATACTGAATGTTCTCACCACAAAACCCCAACCCCATCTACTCTATTACCACTACTGCTGACAAATCTACTTGCTCTTCTGTATGAAGCTGAGGATGTCTTCTGAATGGTGCCTGGTGGTGCTTGGGGATGGTTTGAGACACTTGCCAGAAATGCCTCTTTCTATTTGATACCTTAGAATCAGAAAATGGGAGCAGAGAAAATATGTTTCATGCTAAATTAAATAATATTTCCCTTCCATCGACCTAGGCTTATTATTTCGATCTTGGGGCATTATGTAAAAGCATTTTGTGTGTATATACAGATAGACAGAATTGTTCTTAAAATCTCTTTAATATATTCTGTATTCAGAGTTGGCATAATGTCTTTATTTCATTTTTGTCTAGTTTATAAACCTTTTGGAATATACTACCTAATTTTGGAGACTGTCCTATTTTGACACCTTCTCTCCACCTCAGTGCTCTACACAGCCATGCATCTTAGCTCATGTAGATGTAATTAAGGTCACTGAGAATTTATACAACTCTATAGGTCTTGAGATTTCCTACTTAGTACCAAATAAATTAATTATGAAGATATAACTTAATCTTATTCCTGTTTATCATGAGCTGAACATAAAGGAAGGTAAGGCACAGGTTTTAAATGAAACCTTAAAATAATTCTCGGATGGGTGTATGAATAAAGGCATTAAGAAATTTTTCAAAGACTGATAGGTAGTTTCATGACTTGCTAAGTTGGACCATTTTATGAAATCTATTATTGTATAGCTCTATCCTTGTCTCACTTAGGTTAAATCAGGGCACACAGTTTTTAGATAATAGAGTCACTGAAAACTCATTATTTAAATGTCTGAAATAATTATCAGTTGGAATTTCTGAAGAGAGATTTTACCAACTTCTAGTATTTACCTATTTCATGTATTTTCCATTTGAGTACTATTAAAAGCACATTTAAACAGCATTAGTTTTAAACAATTGTCAAGTCTATTTTTGCTCTGAAGTCACTTATTCACCAAACCAAGAGGATATAGGGCTGGGTCTGCCCAATTTTCATAGCAGCAAATAGAGTGTATTTCTACCTCTTATAAGGTAAAAGAAGGGGTGGGGGTGTGTGTGTGTGCACACACGTGCACATGCGCATGTATGTGTACAACAGCATGTGTGTGTTAAGGAAAAAAATCTAATGTTTTATTTCTCTTGTCCCCTCTGTTGGTCTTTTAAAATTAGGAGTTACTGAATTTTGTCCGACTAATAAGTATAATATATATTTTATATGAAATTAAAAAATAAAAAAGTACAAAGAATAAAATAAAGGCCAACCACAATATTTCTGTTCAGAGCAACTACCCTTATATTTAGTGCATTTCCTTCCAGTCTTTTCTCTGTGCATGTATTTTTTCATGGTTTTGTTGAACATAATTAGTCAATTATTCTGGATATTCTGTTTAATATTCTGATTTTCTTTTTATAAAGTAATATGTATATATTATACCTTATTCTTTTCCCCATGCCACTAAATATTTTGTGCAATGTCATTCATATTTTATCGTATTCAATCTAACCTTTCCCTTATTTATGGGCATTTATGTCATTTCCAACTTACTGAAATGATGCTTCAGTGAATACTCTTGTACATAATTATTTCCATACATCAATTGCCTTCAGAAGTAAAACACTGAGGGAAAAGATGCTCAAATTTGCACCTCTGGTTAATATTTTGCTATTACTTATGTAGCTTTTTACTAAAAATCTGTGATGATTGGAATATGTTCCCATTTACTTAAAAATCTGCCATTATGAATGTACTGTTTATAATAGCCAGACAGTCCTTCATTATGTCTAAATACAACATGGATTCTGAGTAAAAATTAAAATAAGTCCCCAGCCTTCTGCAATCTTGTTTTCCCATTTTCCACTGAAACGTTTATAGAAGATTTTTCTCTGGTCTTCTGGAATTGTAACGTCCAAACATTCCTTCTCTTCCTTGGCCTGTGTGTAGCATGTGACAGGATTGACCCCATGACCAATACCATTGCCCAAGAGCCTCCCGGCACATTCTCTTCTGGTTTTCCTGCCTCTCATCTTCTTTTGCTTCTCCCTTGCCTTCTCTTTCAAGACTGCATATTTTCCTCAAGATCTCCTCATTCACTCCCATTGCCTCAGTAACCCCTTGTAGAATGACTCTCAAATTTGTTTCCAGAGTAAAATATTTTTGAGCTTCAGAATCACACTTCCAAGTGTTTATTAGGCATTTCCACTAATAGGATCTTAATGTCAATATATGCAGAGCTGAACTTACTCTCCTGTTCTTCCACTCTACTTCACCCAAACCTCTAATGTTCCTCTAATGTTGTGATAATTGCCATTTCTCATCATGTTCTAAATGCAAATCCGTGTACTTGTGAAATATAAATGAATATGGATAATTTCAGACACCATTTTCTTCCACTAATGGATTGAATCTTTTGTCAAATTCTGTTGACCTGAATTATGTATAAGGCCAGTGTCATTTGTTTGGACAAATTGGTCTTTACACAGATCAGAGTCCTAAAATGTTTAAGTGCTAAACCTAGAAAGAGAAGAACCTTAAAAGACTATCTAATACTACTTTTCTCATTTTACGGGTGAGGGAACTGAGACCCAAAGAAGAAAACTGGTTTTGTCAAAGTCACACAGCTACCTGGCACCTGACTTCAGATAACAGTGACTTTTCCTTTAAACCCTGTCTCCCTCTGCCTACAGAATAAAATTATTGAAATATTAAAAGGTTCCCATTTGTTGAGAAGGCTTTCAGTCTCTGAAGGAAGACAGAGAGTAGAGATGGTGGTTAACCACCTTTCAGAAGCATTCATATGTTTATACTTTAGGCTTCATAAATTGGAAATTTATAAATCGTCAAGAGAAACACACAGCTGCAGTTCACATTTGTGATCCTTCTCCGAATAGGAGGTCTTATGAAGCAATTTAGGTTTAAAAGCTTGAAAACAGTATTTTCTCCCTCAGATAACAAACTGTTCTCAAATATTTTGGAAGTGCTCTTTTGTACATGCACAACTTGGATGGTTGCCTAACCTAATGTTGCAATTTCATCTTCTATTACTGCCCTTTTCTCTCAACCCGGTGAGAGAAACAGTGACTAGAACCTGCCCTACTTCCATGCAACTCTTTGCCATTTCCCAGAGTAACATTTCGCACCACGCTAATGCCGGTCATGTTGCTTCCTTTATTTTAAATTTCATTACTTGTTACTTTATCCTTCCTTTCTAACATCTGAACTCCAGCTCATTCTGCATAGCACAGCTCAGATGTGACCCATTACCTCCTCTGTGAAGCCTCTGGAGTGCCCCAGGCAAAAGGAATCCCTCCCTCATGTAATTCCCCAAGCACCATGATCGTTCTTGCCAACTTCATTAGAGACGGCTGTTTGCCTATCTGTCTACTGCTTCCTCTTTGACCACAGGCTGTGAGTCTCCTCAAGGAGAACCTGCTGGCTCTTACTCTTGCAGCTCCTGCACCCAGTGCCAAAGCTAACTCATAACCCTTCTTAGAGGATCAATTGTTCAAGGAATGCTGAAATGACTCTTTTCATTGATTATATAGTTTTATCAATGCATTGGAAGAGGAATCTTCTTAGATAACATTTGATTAGTTGCAATAATTTTGTAGACTTGGAAGCGATAAACATATTATTCTCTTATTATGCCTTAAAGTTGCACTTAACAATTATCTATCTCCACTTAATGTAAGATTTTATTACAATAAAGAAAACAGTTTTAAAATTCCAAAGCCTTAGGACCAACATTTATGTTGCCATTTTAAAAATATAATATTGATTTGCAGCCCAGTAAAATCATTATAATGTCCAACATGGTAATATCTAGTCTTACTTGGAATATTATTTCCTTTCTCTTTATTCATTTAAATAAAGTCAAGAATCAAGGTTTGATGTGCATAATTGTACACAGAAAGTTTTATGCACAGTACCTTAAGAACTATTTCCATCACAAGGCTATCAAAGGACCAAAAGTTACTTAAACTTATCCATGTTCTAATGTATATTTCAACTAAAGCTCCACAGGAAAATATGAAGACTATTGGTTGTTCCATACAAACCCAACACAAGAAATCACCCTAAGTGATAAATTGTCACTTTCGTCAGAAAATACTTGCCAAAAAAATGCTTACATTTTAACTAGTTTGTTTTTTCTTGAGCTTGTGACAGACCGAATTCGAGTTGGTCAATCTGCTAGTATTATTATTAGCCTACTGTCAAACTTTAGCTACAACATGTGTATTATTTTATTATTGGTATATGACAACCATTCTAAGTATTAAGAAAAGTTCATTCTTACATTTAATGATGCCATGTTTTTTAACACTGAAGAATTCAAAGATAAAGCAAGAAATCTCAGTTCAATAACCCAAGTTCACCAGGTTATAGCTTCTGAAAGTGAATTCAATTTATACAATACGAGATGCTATTTTACTGCATAATGTAAAGTGAAATGCTGTGTTGTGAAGTTGTGTTATGCCAAATTCTAGATAATATCACTCAACCCTCCCTTGATTGGCTTTGAAAATGGGACTGCTACATAGGGCTCATTTCTTTAATACTTAAAAGAAAAAAAAATTCAGTCTCATAGTGAGTCAATGGCCAAATTCTCTTTGCTGAAATGCTTTTTAAGTAACATGCTATTTTGTAACAATAATGCATACTTCTCTGAGGCTATTTTTTCTGGATATTTGTATTTGTTCAGTATTAAGCATTTGTCATTGTTGATGGCATGTTATTGACCATCAACAATAACATCTTTAATTATATTAATATGCTAATGACAATACATTGTTTATGCTTATATTTATAAATTAGCTCCCTAGCAATTACAAAGGTTTGTATAAATTATATTCCCTTTTTGAGTTTTATTATCTTTGACCTTTTGACTGAATACTGCCTAGTCATCATCTTTCATGGTCTTCTCTCCCACAGAATCTGCCATAATTCTTCACTTGCCTTTTTTCCCCACAGGTAGTGATTCCCTTCCCATCTTACTCTTTTTCTCCCTGAGCTTTGCATCCTGTGTGTTTTAAAGAAGGGCAATTAATGTATCCATCTCCCATCATTTAATTATTCTGGATTTATTTGTTCCTTCATCAACTATGTACTGAGCATCAACTGTATACAAGTCAGGTGGTAGAAATCAAATGAAAGAGTATCCATAGTTACTGAATGAGACTAATTATTTTAAAGCCAAAGTATTCAGAATCCACACCCTGGAAAAGGGGGCAATGTGAAATGCTGCCATGGAAACAAAGATGATTGAAACACAACCCTGGCCTTCTAGGATCATTTAATCTAAGAGGGGAGAAAGACATATTGACAAATGTAACCTGTGTCATAGAGAATCAAGACATTCATTCTGGTGACTTTGCATTGCAGATGTAAAATGTTATGTTTCTATTCAAAACTTTACTATAGTTATAACAGCAGATTATTTATAGCAGGGTCGAGTTTTAATCCTGCTTATTCTGTAAAGTCTTCCCCAGCTACTCTTTCTTATATTTCAATACCTGTTTTAGTTATGCCTGTATCACACATTTTAACAAACCTTTTTGTTTTCAAATAGTGGAAGCAACAGGATGTGAGAGCACAAAGTGAAAGCACCCATGGCTCCCCTTACTGTTCTCTTAGCTCTCCCGGGGGTCCTGGACTGAGTCCATCAGCTTCTCTTCCTTCCATGGCATCCATGTTCCATTAGCTGATGACGGTCCTTTCAGGATCCCAACACAGCAGGGCACAGTACACAACTTTTCTTCTTTTCTACTGTTTCTGATCGAATATAACAAACTACTTAACAGTTTATATTATTTTCCTGTTAATATTACAGAGAAAAAGAGCTTAATTGAATAACAAATTTATAAATTTCAAATTTCCTAGTTGCCATATTGGAAAAAGTAAAAAGAAACATGAAATGCATTTTAATAATACATCTGATTTAACTCATTATTTCAAAAATATTATATGTAGTCAATATAAAATTATTTTTAGATTTTTACATTGTGCATTTTACTAAGTCTTCAAAATTTGATATGTATTAAAGAACCAAATTATTTTGTAATTACAAAATAATTTAGTTGTTTTATTAGGAATGGGCCAGAGACTAGGGTCAGGGCGGGGTCTGGGAGTGTATGCAAAAGCTTCCTTTAAGAAACATGTACCTAAATCTGCATATCTCATCTATATCCACACTACTATTTTTATGATAGCTTTCAGGCATTCATCTTATCATTTAACAAATATTGAAAATGAGACTTTAAACCTGGATTTTGAAAAACTGACCCTTTAAAACAGTGTACCAAAGGATGGGAGCAATGTGTGTAATAAAGGTCTTTGTTCAAGAGTAAATGGATTAGGCTTGATGGTTTTATTTTCTTCACTAGTCCTACCTCTCAGTTCTTCGAAGTTAATTTAGCTTTGAATAGATCGATCTTTTTTGTGATGCTCCTGAAGCACAGTGGGAAAGCACAGGCTTTGGAATCTGATGGGCATGGATTTAAATCACTACTGTGTGAGCTGAGGCAAGTTCTTTGACTTCTACAGGCCTTCACTTTCTCATCTATAAAATGAGAGTAACTTATTGCTCATTCTTTCAGGCATCTATTTATTCATTCAACAGAAATTTATTGAGCATTCTATGCTCTAGAAATCATGCAGAATGTTGAGATTTTAACACCTAAAAAAAAAAAAAAAAAAAAAAAAGACACAGGGTCCTAGCCCTTATGGTACCTATAATGTAGTTGGGGATATAAATAGGCATAGACAGAAAAATTGAATACATCATGAAAAAGCATTATGATAGAGAGGTGCTATGAAAACCCACAGGAAAAGTAAATCATTACAAGGATTAAATGAAATAATGTAGAAGAGTGTATAGCAGGGCCCATCTTATTGCTCAATAATAATTGTCTTTGGTCTCTCTGTTGATATTCTAACCTCATCCTCTACTCTCCTGCCTTGTAACTGTAAGTTAAATTCATAGATGGTCTATAGTAGTATTGTCCAGTAGAAATACAACATAAGCTACCATTACGTATGTAGTTTCAAATTTTCTAGTTGCCATGCTGGAAAAAGTAAAAAGAAACATGAAATGCATTTTAATAATACATCTGATTTAACTCATTATTTCAAAAATATTGCATGTAATCAATATAAAATTATTTTTAAATTTTTGCATTATGTATTTTACGAAGTCTTCCAAATTTGATGTGTATTTTATATTTTCAGCATGTCTCGATTTAAACCAGCTACCTTTCAAGTGCCCAGTAGCCACATGTGGCTAAAGACTGCCAGATTGGATCCTATAGGTCTCTGCTTCCTAACTGACCAGGGTTACACTTTTTAAGAAGCAGTGCACTGTAGGTACTGTAGTAAGGCTCTAAGAGATCTTTAATTAATTAATCAGCATCATTTTCATCCTTTCTCCATCCCTCCTTTTCTCAAGTACTGAATATCAAAGATAAACTGCAGGCTGTGGACCTTGCCCCTCACTCCCATCCCCAATTCACTATACAGTGAAGGAGAGAAACCAATTAAGTAGATAGTTTACAACACATTATAATTGCTTTGAGACAGATAAGGTATAAATGTGTTTTATTCTTTAAAATTGCTGACAGATTTTTAAGTGTTCTCACTGTAACAAATGAGAAGTACATGCATATGTTAATTAGCCCGATTTAGCCATTCCACCTCAATTTAGCCACTCCACAATGGCACAATATTTCAGTGTCAATTTGTATATGATAAATATCTACTGTTTTTATATTTTTAACAAATATAATTTTCTTATAGAAGAAATAGAAGACAGAGAAAATGTGTATGAAATTGGGTGATAAGGATAGAGGGGAGGAAGTTGCAAATTACCTGGAGATGTCTGGAATGGTCTGCATTTTAAGGCAGAAAAGTTAGACTATCCCTTCCATGTCAGGTTCCCCTGCTTCAATAAATAATATGCTTCTTGGCTCATATCCTGCAACAAAGTACAAGGTTCCCAGGAGGGGTCTGTCTGGTAACAGAAATGATCTCTGGCGTCTTAGAGGAAAACCAGCCCTGAAGCTCCTGTGATTAGAGTTAACATAAATGCACCTCAATAAAAGACACCCTGCCCTGACTTACTTCCTACTTGTTTCAGTTAGCTGCAATGGACTTTTCTTGTATTTTTGTCAATACGTACATCCTTCTTCAAAGATGTTAAAGTCAATAATATTGAGTAAATACGTTGGAATTAAAAAAAAAAAAAACGTAGAAGCAGCAGCAGCAACTTGATAGATCAATTTCTTGTTAACCCCAAACCCATTTGTTGGTAACTTGACTAATTCATTACTCAACTCCTCTGGAAAGCTTTGAAGATCAGCATCATTCCCTTTGAGACCATTAGCCTCATGACATGAGGGGCATTCTGTAATATTGTGAGATCCATAAAAGAAAATGCTTCAAAAACTTTTTATTTATAACTTGGATTTGGGAAGATAAAAAACACCTTTTAACAAAAGGTGACTTTTAATTTACTTGATCTTTTTCAAAGCCTAGGGACCTAATGGAAAGTTAAATATAGAGTAAAAATGTACACCAATCACCTGTTTGCACTAAGCACACTGTCCTGTGACAGAGGCATATTTAACTGAACTCAGTGAGTAGAGCATCCTGCAAACAGAACCCAAATCTGACTTGGCCCTAAAGGAGAAAGACTGCATGACTTCAGATCCTTCCTTTCCTATAAGCAAATAATTTGCACCTGCGTTGAGTTTGTGGAAGACTTATTTCAAAAATATGTTCACAGTCTTATTTTACCTTAATGATTGCTTCTGAAAGTGTATTTGTAAAATCAATGTATAAAACACATTTTTCTGGATCTGAATATTTAGGATGTTATCACTGCTTCTTCAGAAGAGGATTTTATGGGTTTTTTTGGGCTGCATGTCCATGAATTTATAGCACAATAAGGAAACACTTAGAAAATGCTTATAGCATGTATAATCTTATATAGTGACAATGAACATTACAACATGCTCATGAATTTAGGAAGCTATGTGTATTATATGTCAATAGACATTGAGCATCCCTTTCACTCTTCCAGATGTTTACATTAGAGCTCACAGCTTTATCCTTACCATAGCTACAATAAATTTACAGCTGTGCGAAGTGTTTGGCATGTGAGAAAATGGCTCTCCCGAGAGAAGAATAACATGAATCTATCATGGTGGCTGACTGTAAAGTCTAGCTTAGATAACGTAGGAAATGAAAGGAATGCTAATTGATCATAATACAGACTTACAGCAACCTATGAGAGTGGCTAATATCAAAATTTCCAAGGAAAATGACATTCTGTCTTTCATGTCATAGGAAACTCATAAATCACTAAATATCAGCCAGCAGAGACCATTTAAAATCATATTTTTTCTATCACAATATGTTTTGCTATGCTATGTTTTGTTAGTCCAAAGGGGAAAATATGTGATTAATTTTATGTCCACGTTTTAAAGGAAAAATGCGTGCCCTGTGTAAGTGTTTAAAGTTTACAAACACTTACAAACTTACATATAAAGACTGCGAAGCAAGGTCGGAAATACAGCTCCTAGTTACAAAGATTAAATGTAAATACTGTTATTTATTCAAAGCAAGTTACTACCATCTGGTTAGAATAGAGCTGGAGGCATGGAAAAGACAGAGGACAGGTCATGGACTGTTTTGCTCATAAATGAGAATTAAAATGTTTATTTGAAGAGTCTCAACTTTTTTCTTGTTCATTAATATATCTATAGTTTGCTGTCTTTTTAATACATTGGAATGTCCAGGATGAAGGGTCATTTTCAACAAAGATCATTTAGACATATAAGTATTTTTCAAACTTTTACATATACGCTAATAACTAAAGAGGCACTTTTTCTATGGTCCGCAGAATGAAGACAATTGTAAATTAAATTCTGATATTTTATGACATTATTCACCAGGTCCCCATTTCTTTGCATTTTATGGTATATTTGTTATCAAAAAGGTATATTTTCTAGGCACATGGTACAGATACTAACTTAAAAGGCTTATTGTTTTTTGTAGACAATTGTCTATTGTGTTTAATAGACTTTTGCAAGTCAAACATAAAAATGCAAACAATCCATGTGTAAGGTTTATTCACAATTAAGAATTTTTTAAATGTGTAAAAATATGAGTTTGTGAAGGCATAGTCTGTTACTTTAAGTGTATTAAGATGAATAGTGTTTTTCTCTAAATAAGAATATTTTTGGTTTAAAAAAGCTGAAAAGGTTTATGTTTAAGGTGAAATTCTAATAGGTAATGTTGTAAGATTTTCTATAATTGCTCAGGTATCTCTAGTATTTCATAACTGCTCTTGACATATGTAGTACACAAGTTGAAGAGAGTCAGCTAAAATTCTATCGTTTTGGGTTAGAATTACCTTGTATATTTTGAAATATTCTTGGGTGAGTTCTGAATATAAAGCATATTTAAAATGAAGTGAAGCTTATTTAATTTCATAGAGAAAGTGGTCAAAAGACAGGACACTATCATTCCAATGTGGCTTATAACTATTTTAAGGTTTGTGCCTAACTCACTGATTTTATCCACACTGAAATGACTATTAGAACCAAAAACAATTTTCTTTCAGAATGAAATTATTTCGGAGATGTCACAGAAAGTATCTAACATAAATTTGGCTGAAAATAGTATGTAAGTAATGCTTGTTAACCTAAAAGGAAGCTAAGCTTGCATAAATTAAAAAGTGGAATCTATATTCCACTCTAGCAAACTGATACAAATTTGTTGTCTGAAATTCTCCAAAATTTTAGGAAAATGCTGTTTGTGGGAACCATTTCCTTAGAAGTCAAAGAACCCCAATTCTTTGCAGTTCCTCAGTGAAGGAAGAAACCATTAGCAAGTTAATTTGATTGTTTAAAACAAATATATCATAGAAAAAGACTTAATAAGATAAAATCAAATTTGATAAGTAATATGTTAAATTATACCAATATATTTTTAAAATTTGCCTTTAATGATATTTTCTCATATAGTACATATTTGCATGAAAGTTTTCATATGTTTTATATACAATATACTTATCTAAGTATATGGAGAATAAATTTATTAATATGCTTAACAATGATTAATACATGAAGTTACTAATATTCATTTGTAATTATTGACTAGTTTGCTATTTAATTTGACCAAGAGTTAAAATTAGTTGGTTGGCTTATAAGTTTAATCTGTGTTTTTAGATTTATTTATCTGGCATCAGCTTCACACATCAAAAGCCTAGGAAGAAACCAACTACTGAAATGCAACAGCAAATACTTAATATTATCTTAAACTTTGTAACACCATTGGGAATAAGACTGTATAGCATGATATTAGTTGAAAATTCCAAATGAATAAATTGGAGGAAAGAATACGACTGACACATGCATGGGTGTGTGCGCACACACACACACCCCAGGTGGACACACACACACATACACACACACACGCCTAGGTGTCGAGCACAGTGCTGGACTTCTCAAGGAATACATAGTAATGGGAGACAGGTATGTAAACAAATAACTTTAATATAAGAGAATCTTTGTAATAGAACATGCCGTGGGAGCAGAGGCAGTAATTCTGTTGAATCTGTGAGGATCGGGAGCAAGATAAAGGCATAGAAGAGAGGAACCTCTGCACTCCAGAGGACGAATAGGACTCAACAAGACAAGTGGAAATACATTGGAAAAAAAGCCATTTTCTAACCTGTTATCTGGGAAGGAGGGAGAAACGGAGAAAGGGATAGAATGTTACAACTGCTTACTCATACCCCACTAACACCCTACAAGGTGTTTTAATACTTTCCTCAGTCCTCTGTGGTAGGTATTATTGTCTCCATTTTTAAAGAAAGGAAAATATTCATTTATTATAAATTCTATAAAATTTAAATTACTAACATTTGTTGATTTATTCTGTAATAAATTTTACGCAGTAAAAGAAGAAGGAAATATAAGTACATAAATAAAATCTTCCTCAAATGAAAAGTGAAGCAAGAAATCTAAAAAGATAAAAATAAGAGATAACAAAACTTCTGAATATATATAACAACAGGGGAAAAAAGCATAGAAGAACTTACATTAAAAGACTGTCTAAAAGGAACAGAGCACTAAGAGGGCACAAAAGTTTGTTCAACAAAATGAGAGAGAGACAGGGAGAGAGACAGAGAGAGGAGACAGAGGGAGAGAAGAATTCACATGTCTAGTAACCATAATTTTAAAATGTGTAGCCAAGCCATTACCAAAGAAATGCAAGTTAAAATATTGAGGGATTTCATCTTACATTTGCAAGGAGCTGAAAGATTGTAATCCTCAATACCTGTGGCAAGGTCATGGTTGCTGGTGCATATTGATGTTTCCCAACCGCTTGGGGATCCGTCTATCCTTCCATTTTGTTTTCCTCATCCCGAAGTGTACAGATTTTTTTGGTTGGTGGTGGTGGTTTCGGTCTCCAGGAATTTTGGTTTATTTGCTAAGAAGACTAAAAGAATCCTGTGGATTCACAAAGCTAAGGCTCCTGAGAGTTAGAAAAGGTTATTATTTTTTTAAGGGAATGGAAATGAGAAACCATTCTAGATAGAGGCTGACACATGAATTGTCATGTAAGAACTTACAAGGTAAATATACAGAAAAAGGAAATTGGCTCTCCTTAGTCTTATGCCCTGGTTTACGTTTGACTATGACAGCCAGAAAGATAAGGTTCTCAGAACTGACATTATATTAAGCAGTAGGATGTCATGGGAAGTAATATACATAAACTTAAATCTTGTTTCCCTGAGCCGGAAATGCCCAGAAAACTACTTAAATATTAATTGCTAATAAGTTAGCCCTCCTACTGAAAAATATTTCTCCCGATCATGTGTGGATAATGATGTCATGTGTCACTTCCAACCTAAAAATATCATGATGGACCCGGATCTCATTAGTAGGCTAAAATTGTCTCAAAATTAACGCTGCTCATCATCAAATATTTCCCAGAATTTTAGTCTAATCTGAGTGATTTAACTAGACCACTTTCATGAACCTAATTGTCTACAGACCATTTTTTCTCTTATTAAAAAATTGTGTGAATAAAAACACAAGATCTGATTATGCATTTTTTTTTAATTTCACTGCGTTCATTTTCCAAGCCTCAATAACAACTGATTTAAAAATCAGATCTGAACACTAAATAACTAATTTTACTTAATTAAGATTGACAATATATTATAATCTATTTTGTGAGAGATGATTTGAGCTGAATGTACTTAAAATGACTGAAGTAAGTAGATAATAGAGTGTTTATGTTGGAAGAGGAACCTAGAAACATTGCTTTCTGCTGCTGCTGAGTTTAACTAGGAAGGCTCCAGTCACAATGGACCATTATGTTTCTAATTGCCCTTATTAACAGAAGAAAAAGAAGTGAAAGATTTTCCCTGGAGAATCTGCTGTTTCCAAACAAACTCGATGGTATTGGTCAATACATTTTATATTTACAAGTTAGGTTTTATCATCAGAAAAACAATGCTGAGGCAGAAAACTGCACAAAGCAAATGCAGTCAGGTATTTAGGAACAAAATGTAGAAGTTACTATCTTTTCTACTTAGAAGAGAAAAACTGACAAACCAAAGATGTTCCTATATGGTTTTTTGTTTTTGTTTTGAATTGTTTTGTTATTTTTTTTTGCTGTGTTTTATCTTGAGAGTTCTGGATCTTAAACATTTGCTTCACTGATGAACAGTGATTGAACTGTGTTAATGCGCTTGTGTTTTTATCCATTGTAAATATTATGCCTTTTTTTTTTTTTTTTTTTTTTTGACACAGAGTCTCACTCTGTCAACTAGGCTGGAGTGCAGTGATGTGATCTCAGCTCACTGCAACCTCCACCTCCCTGGTTCAAATGATTCTCGTGCCTCAGCCTCCCAAGTAGCTGGAATTATAGGCACATGCCACCATGCCTAGCTAATTTTTGTATTTTTAGTACAGATGGGGTTTTGCCATGTTGGCCAGGGGGTCTGGAACTCCTGACCGTAAGTGATCCACCCGCCTCAGCTTCTCAAAATGCTGAGATTACTGGCATTAGCCATTGCACCCAGCCAATATCATGCCTTTTTTTGGTAAACTACTAGCTCCCATTACCTCGATTGATGCAAATAGTGCTTCTTACCAGAGTATCAACACTTAGCATTCTATACATGAAATCCTACTGTGTTCAAAAACATTCTCATGTATTTCACAGCATGTAACACGAAGATTTCTACACTTGGCAGAGAAATGTTTCAAGTTTTCAACCTTAAGCATGTTGTATGTTTGTGTAGCATTAGGTTGAAAAGATTTTAGTATTTTGTGTGTGTGTGTGTGTGTGTGTGTGTGTGTGTATGCACGCGCCTGCGTGCATGCGCATGTTGTTCAGGGTAGAATGTAAGCGTTTTAGAATGTATTTTCACTGAATTATTCCTTGGTGTTATCTAATCACCTAAATGTTCATATTCTGCACTGTGGATTTTTTGTTCTTTATTGCATCTATCCTTCACTAGCTCTGTCATGAATATCCATTGTCAAGAATATCCAAAAATGGATATTCTTAGATATTTAGAATTATCTAAATAATTCTAAAAATTAGAATAATTTAGAGTTTATTCTAAATCTCATATTTGAAAGAAAAGCATTTTATTGATTTAAAAGTAACTGGAAAGTATTGCCTGGTATCAGGAGACCAGAAAATTTAGAAAGACGAGAAAAAAGATTGGTTCATTGTCAAAGATAATTTGCACTGGGTGGAGTTTACAATTAAACGGGCAAGGAAGACTTTATTCAGGATCATTGCAATAAGGGAGATTGAACTCAAGTGCCCTGAAACAAAAAGCAGGAGGATTTTTAAACACTAGGGTGAGCTGGTGGAAAACTATTGGAGGACGTGGGAGGGGTGAATTTTGTCAGTGTAATTAAGCCATTTGGGTTTGCTAATCGGTACTTATGAAAGTTAGGCTCCTACCTTTCTTATTACATTTCAAAGAGATGGATCCCAAGTCTGTGAAAAAAAGACATTCCTGGGTTATAGACGATTTATATCTCAAAAGGGCAAGAAAGAATTTACAATATGCAAGTTTTCTAAAGAAAAATGGTCTAAGAAAAGGGAGATCAAGGGCCTATAGTCAGGAAGAAACCTGTCTAAAGTTTAGTCAAGCTGGGGGGAACATTAAGGCCTTCTTGGTCACCAAGATATTATAGGAGTTCCATATATGTCCAATAAGAGATGGTAGACTCGTAGTTAACAAGATATTTTCTAGACAGTTGATGTTATGAGGCACAGTTAAGAGTCAAGTCAAGTTGAGAGGTGCAATTTCAACAAGCATCCTCCAGATCCAAACAAAAAATCTGCATGAGTTCACCATCGAGTCCCTTCAGCTGTTCTCATAATATTTGAGTCAACTGAGTCAATGCTGCTGTTTCAGTTTCTGACTTGTCTTTGATCATGGATTATTTGATTCACTTTGACATTCTTTTGAAGAATATTCTAGCTGATTACAGCATATAGATAGGAAATTTCTCTTTTTGGCCTTTTCTCACACAGCACACACACTCACACATATAATTCAGCTTCCTAAAGGATTTATGCCTCCCCTTTTTCCTCTTTGATCTGTAGTTAGACCCTTATATTTTATAGACAGTGTTTAATTTTTACCTTATAATGCTACCCTATAGTATTACCAGAGGTGAATATAATAACTTCAGTGCTCTATAAATTAGAAATAAAAGAGGACAGAAAAATACAATATGTTGCCCTCTACTTATTTTTCAAGGCTTCTTAATATTTAGAAACTTGTCTGGTATTGTATGGAACTCCTTCCTGCTATCGCGATACATATGTGAGTATTGTTGATCCCGAGTAGCAGTGAAGTCATGTGAGAGGTGAAACTGGAGTCTCTATCTTCTTGCTTTTTATATCTCAATCTTGGAAGTCTGTAAATGTTTATAAAATGTTAGACTTCTAGTTTCTGAGCCCTAACTCAGGTTTCTGTGAGTTCTTGGAGGATTACATTCATGAAGTCATACCTTAGCTCTAAGTTCCTGCCTGCCAAACTCTTGATCTCACTTATACTTCAATTTTCATGGCTGTTTTCTTCTCCAGGCCAACCCAGATATGCAACTCAACCCTGCTTCCTTGATTCCTAGAAACCTGTCACATAAGGCATTATAAGCAATACATTAAAGGAACTTATTGATGGTTTGGGCAATGTAAGGCAGCGTGTGTGTCTGTGTGTGTGTGTGTGTGTGTGTGTGTGTAGGAATTTCAAATATGATATTCTACATTTTTACTTTCACAACTACTTTGGCCACCTTGACACCAGTGTATTTTTATAGACTCAATCCTTCTCTGCTTCTTTTTCCTAGCCCCCAAATTTATCTTCATTTCTCATGCAGAGCAGTTTACCATTCCTCTTTATGGTTTCTTTTAAAAAAAGTAAGGCTTCTAAGGTCTTATTTTTTTTTTACAACCAAAGAGCATTATTAAGGTAGTTTCCTGAATATAAACATTCTCATGAAAATTCTGTGGCCAGCTATTAAAATAACCATTTCCATCCCTTTCTACCATTTTATATTCATTTTATAGAGTTATCAGGGTCTGGGATATCAAATTCAACAATGCTCTAAGCTCACATTGAAATTAATTGTACCTGAAAGCTAAATTTCCAACTAGGAAGCTAAATGAAATTATGCATGATTTATTTAGGGCACCCCTCGGCCAGATATTGAGCTAATCAATATAATGCTGTCTCATAGGTTCAAGAATGGAAATTTCACTCTCTGTTCTTTTCTTTCCCGCATTCTTTATGTGCCATGATCCTTTCAGATATCACATCACCCTCTTCACTTTGGAATCATTTTATAGCATTTTGTGTATTTCTAAGTGTTCACATTTATCCATTGATTGAATAAGAGACCACTTCCTTTGTATCAAAGTACCAATAGTCTCAAGTGAAGATTAGAATGAGAAAACCAGAAAATAAATAGTAAAATGTTGTATGGTAGAAAATGCTAAGAAAATAAAGCAAGGTGTTGGAAAAAGGGAAGGAAAGGCAGTAGCTATTTTAGATAGCGTGGTGAAGGCAAGGTAAGCATGTGATATGTGAAAGGAGATTTGAATGATGAGGAGCCAACTATGAAAACATCTAAGGAAGAATGTTCCAAGTAAAGTAAAGGACAGAGATAAAAGCCCTAAAAATGGACTGGACTTGACACATTCAGAGAACACAAAAGAAAAAAACCAGCATGGCTGGTGTATAGAGAACAGAGAGGAGAGTGGTATGACGGGAAGTCAGGGAGGCTGGCAGAATGGAAGACCTTCTAGGCCCTGTGTGGAATTTGGATTTTTTTTCCTGAATCACATGGGAGGGTATGATTTTTACCTGGTTTCTACTTATCTACAATCGCTTTGCTTTATGAAGATTATATTTTATACTGGCTATGTGAACATTTATGTTAAAAGGGTTGCCTTAAAACTACAGGTACACCCTCTCCAAATTGCCCTGTAGCCTGATTTATTCAACTCATGTTTCTTGAGTGCCTACTATGTTCCCAGCACTGGTCTAGAGCTGGAGATTTAACAATGACAAACATATGGTTTCTGCATCCAAGAACACACAGCCTCATACAAAAAGGTTTTGTTCTGTTTTTCACAGTTAACATTGTCTGCATTCTTGTAAGGATCAACCTGACTTTCCATGAACTTTTCTCTGGATCTTGGATAATATCTATTTTTAGTCCCATGCCTAAAAAGAAACGTTTATCCACTTTACCCAAAAGAAACGTTTAAGATATATCTATATGTTCATCACATTCTTGCCATTCTTTTTAGTTTCAGGATAAATCTCCCTAAAAAATTTTGTATAAGGAAACTGAATTTATATTATAAAATAGAAAAAGGAGTAGCACCGGTTTAGAACTTTTCTCTTAGAGTACCATTCCAAGTTAATTCAAAGTTGGAATTATATTAAGTAAACTGAAAATACCTATAATGCTCAATTACAGAATAGGGTTTCAGCATTGGGACATTTCTACCTCCTCCCTACATTAAGCTGCAAAAGTGCATAAAATGCAGATTACCCCCTCAGCCTGCTATTCAGATGGCTGATTACTTGTGGATGTTTTGTGACCTTAAGGAGCTGGATGATGAAGACAAAGGAATTCTGGTAAAGAAACCAAAAGTTGAAGGAAACACCAGTTTTGGGGGTTTAATCTATTGGGGCTGAATCTCAGCAACCATGAGCTATAGCTTTCTCCACACTTTTGAACATTTGTCTTGCTTCCCCCTTTTTCTTCTTTTTCCATTGGACTTTAAAATTTTAGGATATTTTTCCAGTCTATTTCTCTAACTATATCTTATCCTCTTTTTAAAATCTGTGCTTATCTTTCTGTTTCCTTTTTTATTTTTCCCATAATGTAAGAGTGACTTACGTTAAACAAGAATCACTAAAGGACCCTATCTATGAAACTCTAAAGTTGAAGGAAAGGCAAGACAGTTTTCTGAAGTTTGACTCTCCTTGAAGCCGAGAATGTTTCTAAATACATTATTCTCCTTTATAAGACCTAGCCTTTTGACCATTGAACATTTAGGAAACAAAAATACGTTGTATCTTAAAGATCCAGCTTCGTTGTAGATTCATTTCAGGTTAATAGACCTTAGACCTTCTCTCACTTTGTGAAAAAAGAACTCCTTGTTAATAATAAAATTAGCTAAACTGTGGCTGTGGAAATCTTTTAGGTTTCATAAGTCATGTGTGTTCTTTCCATTACTGTGACTGTACATATCGACGTATTTGGAGTAAAGCTTGGATGTTGGGAATACAACAATCATTGAGAAATAGCAGTGCAAAGATCGATGAGTAATGTAGTCCCACATTTCTAACTTTCTAACTGTCTAACTGCCTTAATTTAAGACATCTTAAATTAAGGCAGCCTTATTGTGAAACCATAGAATATTTGTGTATACTAGTCATACCTGCACCTTCATGCATAAATACGCCTTATAGATCCATTTCTACTTTTACCTGTGGATACTTTTACCTCTCCAAGTAGATGGAGTTAGAAAAAATTAGAAAAAAATGAGAACATTAACCATTGTCCTGTAAGTATTAAGGGCTATAATGTTTGAACCAAGAGTTATAAAAATATTGCAGTGGCTATTTTGCTAAGAATGGTGGTCAGCAGACACTT
The DNA here is from genome assembly GCF_043159975.1 of Macaca nemestrina. NCBI lineage: Eukaryota > Metazoa > Chordata > Mammalia > Primates > Cercopithecidae > Macaca > Macaca nemestrina. The sequence goes on along the minus strand of NC_092128.1, from coordinate 57,769,956 downwards.
TTAAGAAGGGAAACATGTAGCTGAACTGTAGAGGAGAGAGAAGAGTTAGATGGGAGAAGTGGGTGAGAAGTAGGCTCCAGGCGGAGCAAACATGTGCAAAAACCAGGAGTCAAAGGGTTGCAAGGAAGCCTGAGCATGAAAGGTTTGTGTGGCGAAGGACATGCCCTTGGGAAGACATGACCATGGCAGGTCATGGCAGGCTCTGAGTGTCATTCTGAGGAGTTTAGGCTTTGTCTGAGAGCAAAGGGGAAAGCACCAGAACTGTCCTAGTAGGGGAAGGGAATGAATGGATTTGCTTTTGTCCAGTATTTACTATGGCAGTCGTAAGTAGGGTGGTGTGATGGTTAATTTTATGTGTTTACTTGACTGGCGTAAGGGATGCCCAGATAGTTGCTAAACAGTATTTCTGGTTGTGACTGTGAAGTGCTTCCCGAACAGATTAACCCTTTCTCTTCTTGAGCTGTGTTATCCATCTTCTCCTGCCCTCAGACGTCAGAACTCCTGGTTCTCAGAGCTTTGGCCTTGGGATGGGAGTTATACCGTAAGTTCACCTGGTTCTTGGGCCTTTGAACTCAAACTAAATTATACTGCCAGCTTTCCTGGTTCTCTAACTTTACTCTTTCCCTTTATAGAAAGATTTATTTTTAATTTAAAAAAATCATTTATGTTTACCACCACTTCCTTCCCCAGTTTATCCTCCGAAGAAATGTCACACTTACAGACATTATATTCACATGTTCTCCAAACACTTTATTATGAATCTGTTAGGGTATATCCTTGCAAATATTTCTTTTCATTCTGTTTTATCCCTTAGGCAATGTCATGCACATACTACTGCAAACAGAATAGTAAAGCAATGTCTTGCTAGTTACCAACTCTGTCAATTCTTCCTTGTCAATGTCTCTCACTGTTGTCCTTTTCTCTCTCTGCCTCCTGTCATTATCCCCAGATGGTATGCCTGCCTTGGATGCTTTATCAGAGTTCTTGAGTACAAACAACAAAAATGGATTCTGCTTGATTTATGAAGAAAACAAATTTATTGAAAGGCCACTTGAGTAACTTACAGAATCACAAAAAAGGTGGCAAAACCAGTTGTGGACAAAAAGAAAAAACAAAGAGAAGTTCCATAGCCATACTCCAGCCAGGGTTATCCCCCAAGGACAGCTGAGTAAAGACACTGCTCTCTGGTCAAACTGCCACAACTGGTCACAGAATCTAACTGTGGCAGTCTCTGCTGCCACTAGAAAACATTCTCCACTGTTGCCGCTGCTTTGCATCACCAGCTCCAGATTAAAAATCTCATCTGGTTGTGTCTGATTGCCCAAACCTAGGCCACAGGTCCATGCCTTTGTTCCCATGTTTCCAGAGGAGTCAAGTACCTGGCCTTTTCAACTTCTGTAGGTGAGAAGCAGCACCCACCTCCAACTACGACTTGTGCTATGGAGCATTCTGCAAATCAAAGAGTCAAACTCCAGTGTAACACACTTGTGTTTCAGCCACAGAAAGAGAACTGTCCCCTTGAATAACCCATTCACCTGGTTCTAATCGTTTACTTTACTATTATATTCCACGCACTATCCTGGACATGGATATGTGCTATATACTAATGATGTAAATATTAAGAATACAGGCCGGGCATGGTGGCTCACACCTGTAATCCCAGCACTTTGGGAGGCCAAGGCGGGTGAATCACCTGAGGTCAGGAGTTCAAAACCAGCCCGACCAACAAGGAGAAACCCTGTCTCTACTAAAAATACAAAATTAGCCAGGCATGGTGGTACATGCCTGTAATCCCAACTACTCGGGAGGCTGACGTAGGAGAATCACTTGAACCTAGGAGGCAGAGGTTGCAGTGAGCCAAGATTGCTCCATTGCACTCCAGCCTGAACAACAAGAGCGAAACTCCCTCTCAAAAAAAATAAATAAACTAAACTAAAATAAAAATTAAAATTTAAAAAAAAAGAATACAAGTGCCTGGATAAGTCTTTCCTAAAATGAAGCGATTATGTTGTTCCTCTTTTTGACCCTGTAATGGTTTTCAGTTACTTCAGACTCTTCAACTTAGTATTCAAAAACATTCCATTAACTGATCAATATTATATATACAGTCTTTTCTCTTATTATTTTCTAACACAAGTCTTCTACTCCAACTAGGATAGTTATCTTAAAATTTACATATACCACTTTTGCCCATTCTCTGCAAAATTATCTATCTCACACACTTTTCCCCAGCTTTTACCTGAACTCATCAATTTCCCCAAAGAGCCGCCACTTCTATTCTTTGCCTTCTTCATAATTCTACCTGAGAATCAATGAAAGTCTTGAAGACATCTTAAATTAAGGCAGCCTTATTGTGAAACCATAGAATATTTGTGTATACTAGTCATACCTGCACCTTCATGCATAAATACGCCTTATAGATCCATTTCTACTTTTACCTGTGGATACTTTTACCTCTCCAAGTAGATGGTAAAGTATTTGAGGCAAGGATCGTATCTTCTCTTGTATCCCGTCTGTCTTATTTAGCATGTTAAATGCAGAGTCGACGCTATGTGTCTGTCGAACAACTGAGCAGATGTCTGGCCAGTTTCAGCTCAGCTGTCACTACCTGCTTACAAAGAATTGAGGATCTTAAAGCCAATTCTTCTGAAACTTAGTTTGTTTCTTTCTCTCCCACAATCACTAACTTTGGGTAAATTCTATTTATCACTTCACAAATAATACAAACTTTATATTGCAGTGGGAATCAAGTAAGAATGACTCAACACAAATTTAGTCATTACTAGAAATTACCTAAAGTGAATGCCTAGGTGATGCCAATAGTGTCATCTTTATAGAGGAAAGATGGCATTATCATAAATTGAAAAAGTGAATTTCCATTATGCCATGTAATTTTTTCATGATTTGCAAAGTTAAAACTGAAAAGAATTTGAACTCAAGAATCTGATTATTCTGTCGTTGTCACAGAATAACATATTAATTGGGCAAAATTAATTTGCAAAATGCCCTTGTGAATACAAACAAAATGTGTCTTTTGTAAATTAAGTAAAAAATAGATGCCTATTCCTCACACAAAGTTTCTTTCTGATGCTGTCAAAAGCAGTACTTTTTGAGAGAGTGAATTTTGGCAGATGGCATTACAATTCAAATAAAATGAAACAGTCTTCCAAATACATCCATATTTCCTTATCATGTGAATGCCAGAGAAATTTTTAAAGTTTCTAAATGTTTCTCTTCTAAGTGTCCTCATGAATATAACTTGTGTGAATGCATAAATACTAAATATTAAATTATGACTCTAATGCTAGCTGACAGACTTAACTGTATGTTGATATCTTTCTGCATAACCAGAACATATATTCACTATATCTATAGTACAAGGAATTCAATACAAAAGGATTTAGGAATGCTGAATTTGGACTCTGACTGAAGAGCAATGTGGAGAGAATTTCAGAGTTCTGGGGTATTCTTCATAAAAGCTGGGTACATAATGGCTGTTGAATACAGTGACCAAGTCTTTCCTTGCTTGTGGCTCTCCACATTTTCTTACTGCTATTTAGAACTTTAGGAATCCTAAGAAAAGACAGCCCAGAAAGCTTATTTCAAGGGATTTCAGCACTTCCATCTCCCACCCTCACCCAAAGAAATTTTAGTTATGACATTGGAAAAGTTAGTTTTCCATTCACCGAGTTGTCTTGAGGATCAGATCACGTGTTTCATGTAAAGCAATCATTTATGAGATCAGTGTCTGATATATAGCATCAATAAATTATATAAATTACTGCTAATTTTAGTACTATGGTGCTAAATAACTGAGGTGAGGCCAGAAGGGGCATGGAAAATGTAAAAGATCATATACTAAATGTGTTGTGGTAGGAACCTAAGTAGCACTATTGAAATTAAATACCACCCCCCCCCTTCTTTTTTTAAATATAGAGTAGTGTGCCACCCACCCCCTCCCCCTGCCAGTAAGAATTGTCAGGTAAAGATTGCCAGCACAGCTCAAGGGTCGCTTCCCTATGAAGCACTTACTGTCTATTCTAATCCCTGCTGTAAATGGCCATTCCTTCATTTAAGTACCTCTCCCCACTTCTACCACAGCATGCCCAACTTAAGAACCTACATGTGTGTCTTCAGAGAACTATATAGTGAACCCCTTTACACAGAAAAATGTAAATCCCCAGCTCTTCGCACAGTATTCAATAAACGTTGAATAAATACAAATTTTATAATGTTCACATTCGTTACCAGTGAACAAAAGCATTGATCCATATTTCTCTCTGCTGTGCTGTATATAAAGCTGATAGGAGAAACAGAAACAAACCAAGGAATATCTGAAAATCTCTTCCATTTCTATAATTTTCTTGAGTTTTTTTATTGATTTGTTTGTATTTTGCTGAAAACATGATATTGGGCACCTTCATTTATAATAAATTCTATGTCTAATGGGAGTTTAAATATATTGCTCTTAGAAAAATGGTTTGGGAGGAATTTGGGATCTGTCTCAGTAGTGAGAGGTTCTGTCTAGATGTCAAATATAAAAGAAAAAGTTTGAAAGTATACAATATGGCGTTGCTTACAAAATTAAACTAAGAAAATTCTGAAATGTTACAAAGTAGTATTATTTCATTCTTGATTTTGTAAAAGGCAATAAAGTATAGTACTATTGGTCTGATTGTTAAAACCACAGTGTCTACATGAGGAAATAAAAGCTGCTAAGAGTCTACGTATGTTCCCAAAGCAATGTAACTAAACCTTTAATTGCTTTGTCCATAGTTTTTACTAAAACATTTCCTTTAATCCATATGTGCTTTTCTAACATCTGTGTTAGGGCAATCAAAGAGTAGGAAATTAGCTTTATAGAATATAGCCAATGTCAACTTTTTCTTCTCTCCTCTACCCCCACCCAGCACACTTTGGAAATATCTGAAATGTGGGGCAAACAGCAAACACTCTCACCATAAGAATACCTAGCTGAATTAATTATTAAAGAGCATAAAATCACAACAAAGGTATTAATATCACAAGAAGCCAAAATTCTTTGTGCTGCCCAAATATATGTCTAGGGTTGCTCTTCTGAGAAAGGTACGACATTTTATCTCTCCCAGTGCCACAGCAGACACATCATCTCATTCATTCCGTTAACACCTGTCTCTGTTGAGCACCTAACAGTAGGTTCCAGGAACACGAAGATGAGAAGATATGCTCCCTATCTTCAAGTTTCTCACCACGAAGCAGACAGAAAACAGACGGTCATAAGACATTCTTCAGAACTCAGTAGTCCCCTTTCTCTATGGAATAGTACATTCTTTGTGTCCCTCATTGTTTTCTCTTTTTCTTTGCCTCCCATGGAGCGTTTTCGTCTGTCTTGTGGCATCTGGTCCTACTGAGTTTTTTTCAACTCTCGCTTCTCACTGCAGAACTTCATAGATCACAGCAGTTTTAGAACTAATTTGTGTCTCTATTTAAAGTTGCTGAGTACATGTTAATTTTATTAACACTGATAAAGTAGCTTTCATGTTCTTCTTCATCTTTTATGGAAAATATCCTTTTTCTAGCACTGGAATTCTAAAACACAGATTTTATCTTTTACTTTCAAGTATTATCTCTGAGCAATAATTGATTGATCTTTGAGCAGAAATATATTTTTTAATTACTTAAATTTTTTCTTTAAAAAGTCACCTGATCAAGGAGAATGTTCTAATGAAAATATTATCTTTATTATAGTTGTTATTTCATGGACTATATTTGTAGTACCAATGTGATTCTGATTTGTAAACTAATGAAATGATTGTATTGCTTGTTACTGTATATTTGTTCTTTAAAAAGGCCATACCGTAATATCTTTAAAAATAGTCACTTATGTGTATATGAAATAGAAAATATAATCAAACAGAATTGTATTTGCTTTCAGGTGGTTTTTTAAATGGACCCCAGTTGAATCCCTTTTTACTAGTCAGTGTCTTCTTTATAAATCAGATCCCTTCTTCCATTTCTGAGGCCAAATTGCTAATGTCAATTGAACAATTAGCTAAATTCTCTTTATCCCAACCCCTTCAAGCCAAGTTCCCCTGGGAAGAAAAGAATAAAGTCTCCTCCTACTTAATAATTTTCTAATCCTCATCTTCTACACTGTGTTATTAGCTGTTTTTCATGTTTCAGATAGTTCCAGGAAGCCTTTTTCCTTCAACAATTGTGGGACACATACACTAGTGATTTTTACCTGCCGCACAGTCTAAGTTTGGACCCAATTCCTTCATCACTCACTATTCCATCAAGTCCTACTATTGCTGCTATTATGATTAGTACCACTGACATGATGATGATGATGATGATGATGATGATGATGATGATAACAGCAGAGCAACAATAACAGTAGTAGCAATAGTCATAGCAGGACCTACTCTTTATTGAGTGCCAAGCATGTAGGGCAGTCTGTATTTCTATTCCTTATAACATCATGCAGAATAAATAAACTGAGGCTTATCCAAGAACACCCAACACTCAAATCATATTTGTCTGACCCCAAAGCCTGTGATGTTTCTGTCAAATATACTTATCTAAATATCTAATTCGATTTTTGCGTCATGCTATTTAATAGCCAGGTTGGTATTTGCAAAGTACAACTCAGATGTAAGAATAGATTTTATTTATTTATTTATTTATTTATTTATTTATTTATTTATTTGAGACAGAGTTTCACTTTGTTGCCCAGGCTGGAGTGCAGTGGCATGATCTCGGATCACTGCAACCTCTGCCTCCTGGATTTGAGTGCTCCTCCCACCTCAGCCTCCTGAGTAGCTGTGACTACAGGTGCATGCTGTCATACCTAATTAATTTTGTATTTTTTATAGAGATGGGGTTTCACCATGTTTCCTAGGCTGGTCTCAAACTCCTGGGCTCAAGCAATCTGCCTGCCTCAGCCTCTCAAAATGCTGGGTTCACAGGTGTGAGACACTGCTTCTAGCCTGTTTTTATTTTCTGTAATCAATATCATCTTGTTTGAAGCCTTCATTGCTGGTGATGGAGGGTAAGAAAACTTAAGCTTGCTAATTAAAGACTTGCCTGTTTCTTTTACTTTAAATCAGCATTATTTGGGAAGAGTACAAATGTTTTGTCAGTTTTCAAGTTCAAATTCCCTGTCAGGCTTTTCCGTAATTGTGTCTCCTCTCCTCTTCCATCCGAGGTGCTGCCAAACAATAAGAGGAACAGGTGTCCTGTGGTGATGAGGGTGGGTCTGTGGTCTGCTTGCTGTTTGCTCTCTTTCCTGGTCTCTGCTGTAGTGTGACTTACACCTGTTCATGTTATCTTTTTATCTTTTGCCTAGAGTTGTAAAGACTTCACACCCTGAGTCCTCACCTCCAAGTCTTATCCCCAGTCAAGGTGCATGAATGTCAAACATGGATTTCTGACTCTGTCTTTACATCTCCACTTGAGCAGACCAAAATCTCCTAAAATAAGTGTCTGCTTAAATAGGAGAAAAGCCACACCCAAGGAAGTATGAGTTTAAAAAGTACATTCATATGTTTATAAAACTATTGTCTCTGTAGTAGCACACCAATCTATCAGGGTTAATTTTGAAAATGCAAACTCAGAAGAATCTGAGACCAAATTTAAAATGTAGCCTAACACCATGACCCAATAATTATATGAATTAATGACAATTTAGTTGGTGATGTTCTAGGTACAAATCATTATTTTTAGTGCTTTTTACCTCTAAATACCATTACAAGGCAAAAATTATGTGATTCCATATATTAAAGCCTGGGGCCCTCTAAAGCTGTCTGTTTGGCTAACCCGTCTCATCCCAGTGCTGTTGAATAGTTTTCGTGTTTGCATGTAGAGTCTCCCAAAGTTGCTGAGTCTTGCATCACATCACACTGTCACTGCTCAATATGATATACGCACAGTCCGGTTGCTACCAGAGGTACAAAACACAGCTCCACTTGGGCCTTTAACATTTCCTGAAAGCCTGGCATATATGTTAGACAAGCCTACAGGGCTTGCCTAATTTGTGGGATTGACTGGCTCTTTACATGCCAGGTAACGGAAGCTGAGAGAGACTCTGACAGCTTTATAAGGGTAATATTTTTCACTAGGGTGAAGCACTCTCCAAGAATTTTCCTGATGTTTTAGGCATCAGGAAACCTTGCAGGAACAGCAGGCATCATGTTTTCTATTCCAGTCCCTTTATATTTTGCAGATTTACTTACTGTGGAGAACATTAGGAAATCCTACCCACAGCTTTTTCCGTGTACCTTCATTTCCTTCTACCATGAAACAAAGTAGTAATGCAATGCATGCCATTATTTCCAAATCCTCTAATTTTTTGCATTATTATATAGAGAGTATATATGCTGTATAGAGAGAATGCAAAATAGTGACACGTGTGTATATATATGTGTGTGTGTGTATATATATATCACTATTGTATTTTATAATTTTATCAAAAGGGATTTTGTATTCCATTAAGAAGAGATTACATTTCTTATTCTTGATGTTTAGTCCTTCTGCCCAAGAATGCTGCAGAGATGGGACAGAGCTGAAATGGCAACGGTTCATATAAATTGCAATGGCCAGGTCTTTGGAATAAATATCCTGCCCACTGTTTGTGCTAGGGGCTTACTATTGGAAGCTGTTGCTCTCTTTGAATCAGGAAAATTAGGATTTGTACTAAAATCACACTACTTCCCTCTTTGAGCAAAAGACCATATTTGAAGTGGATGCTCATGTATGAAAACAGATCCCACTACAATGTGCATTAATAGATATTTTGTTGCTTTTTATAAGGTTGGTGTTATATGATTCAAGATTAATTATAACCTAAATGAAAGTATATTTGTAACATTTACATCATTCAACATTTATATCATTTACTCCTCAAATTTAAAGATTCTTATGTTCTTTCAAGTCAACGTTCACTACACTGTATTGCCAAGATGGAAAGAATTGTGATTTCAGTATCTCCACCTAGATTATCCAAAATAATCTAGAGAGGAAATTATTTTGGTAAAGAACATCTGAGAAACCCCACATACACATCTGACTATATAAATACAATTTAATGGTTGAATTTGGACATCACTTTCATTGAATTTTAATAGGCAGCAATGGTGCCTTAGATTAATACCAAATGGGGAGTCAGAAATGTCATTGTTACAGTTACACACTAAAGAGTCATCCTTTCATGCCAAGGGAAAAGCATTTTCCTGCTTATCTCAACTGTCAGTGCCTTTGGCACTCTGTGATCTGTCTGTGATAAGTAACGCTGAAAATTGTATATTATCTCCACTTGGAACAAGGATAAGATAGGCACCGTGAGGTTGGTCAGCTTGTCCACTGTGTTAATGTTTAAAACAATTCCACAACACAAAAAACGTGGAAGCTTTCCTCTCTTCCTTTTCCATCCAAATCACGTTGACAATCAGTACTTTTATTGAGTTTTCTTTGCATGCATCTGTTTCAAAAATGTCTGTGGATTACTTCCTTGTTCTAACAGGAAAACACAGAGCTTGGTAGAATAAAGTAGGGAATCTATGACACCCCATGTCACCCCAATTTGACAAGTGCCCAGCTTGCTCATCTATAAAGCATTCAGGTCTCTCAGGATCCGTGTGTTTCACGGCAAAAGCAAAACTGATATTACTATTTAGTGGCATGTAAAATTGTCATGATGCTGCTTACATCCAGTGTTATGGGAGACGCTTCAGACAGCACCGTCATAGACTTTGCTAATCTTATCTGCAAATTTTAGTGAGCATCCCTAGGTTTGTGCTCAGTCAGATCTGTTTCATTGGTCTAAGTGGCATTTTAATTAAACAATGCTTCAAGGCTGCATATTAAATAGAAAATGAAATTAGGGCATATTCCCAAGTAGAATTCAGTTTGTCTAATAAAATAAAGGTAAATTTTAAATTTCATTTTTTCAAATCCTTACTGTATTGATGTTAATATTTAGCTGGCCCCAGAGATTTTAAACAGTAGGATTTTCTTGTAAACATCCAATTCATTAAATTTAAAAAGACTGCTCCACTAGAAAAATAAGATCTGTTGTGTGAATTCATCCCAAAATATTCAATTGAGAAATGTGTTGCTGACTTATTGCATTAGGATTATTTAAATCAATTGTGATGAATTATGCCTATGAAATATAATAGCCTGTGATTCCAAGCTGTTCATAAATTAGTTACCTGAGGGTTTAGGTAGAGTAAAATATACATGTACTTCTCTTAGTAGCATATATATATATATATATATATATATATTTTTTTTTTTTTTTTTTTTTTTTTTTTGAGACAGAGTCTCGCTCTGTCACCCAGGCTGGAGTGCAGTGGCCGGATCTCCGCTCACTGCAAGCTCCGCCTCCCGGGTTTACGCCATTCTCCTGCCTCAGCCTCCCAAGTAGCTGGGACTATAGGCGCCCGCCACCTCGCCCGGCTAGTTTTTTGTATTTTTTAGTAGAGACGGGGTTTCACCATATTAGCCAGGATGGTCTCGATCTCCTGACCTCGTGATCCGCCCGCCTCGGCCTCCCAAAGTGCTGGGATTACAGGCTTGAGCCACCGCGCCCAGCCACAGTAGCATATATTATAAATTGTAATGAATTAATAATTAGTGAAATTATTTGCTTATTGGCTGGCTCTGCCTGAAACTGTCTGATCCATGGATCTTCTGACTTGTCACTCTATTCTCGGGCCCAGCACAGTGCCTAGCTCACAGTAGGTTATCAATGAATATTTCTTGAAAAAAAAAGTCTCACAAAATATATTACATTATGAAAGCTGTGTTAGGTAATGCCATTGGTAAAATGACTACATTGTCCAAAGCAATCTACAGATTCAGGGCATTCCCTATCAAAATACTAATGTCATTCTTCATAGAATTAGAAAAAAATCCTAAATTTCATATGGAAACAAAAAAAGAACACAACTAGCCAAAGCAATTCTCAGCAACAATAACAAAGCTGGAGTCATCACTTTACCTGACTTAAAAATAGATTACAAGGGTATGGTAACCAAAACAACATGGTATTGGTATAAAAATAGATACATAGACTAATATAACGGAATAGAGAATCCAGAAATCAAGCCACATATTTACAGCTAACTGATCTTCGACAAAGCCAATAAAAACTTGTGTTGGGGAAAGGACACCCTCTTCAATACATAGTGCTGGGAAAATTGTCATGTGCAGAAGAGTGAAACTGGACCCCTATCTCTCACTGTGTACAAAAATCAACTCAAATGGATGAATGACCTAAACATAAGACCCAAAACCATAAAAATATTAAAAGGAAACCTAGGGGAAGCTCTCTTGGACACTGTTCTGAGAAAATAATTTATGACTAAGACCTCAAAAGCACAGAGAACAAAAACAAAAGAAGAAAAAGTGAACTATGTTAAACTAAAAATTTCTGCACAGCAAAGAAAACAAGCAGCAGAGTGGAAAGACAGCATGTTGAATAGAATAAAATATTAGCAAATCATTCATCCAACATGGGACTAATATCTAGAATATACAAAGAAATCAAATAGGAAAAAACAGATAATCCCATTAAAAAGTGGGCGAATGATATGAATAGACAGTTCTCAATACAAGATATACAAATGCTAACAGGGTATATTAAAAAAATCAGCATCACTAATCATCAGAGAAATGCGTACAAAAACCACAGTGAGATATCATCTTACCCAGTCAAAACGGTTATTATTAAAAAGACAAAAATAACCAGATGTTAGTGAGGATGCAGAGAAAAGGGAACTGTTGTACACTATTGGTGGCAATGTAATCTAATACACCCACTATGAAAAACAGTATGGAGATTTCTAAAAAAAAAAAAAACTAAAAATAGAATCACCGTTCGATTCAGCAATCCCACTACAGGATATCTACCCAAAGCAAAAGAAATCAATATATCAAAGAGTTACCTGCACTCATGTGTTTATTGCAGCACTATTCAAAATAGCAAAGATATGAAATAAACCTAAGTGTTCATCAACAGATGAACTGATACAGAAAACGTAGTATATATACACAGTGGAATAATAATCATAAATTTTAAAAATCCAATCATGTCATTTCCAGCAACATGAATGGAACTTGAGGTCATTAAGTGGAGTAAGCCAGCACAAAAAGACAAATATCATATGTCCTCACTTATATGTGGGCACTAAAAAATATGATCATATAGAGGTAGAGAACGGTAAGAGAGATAACAGACTATGAAAGGTGAGTGGAAGTTGAGGGGAGGCTGAAGAAAAGTTGGTGTGAGTTAAAGGGTGCAAACATACAATAAGATAGAAGGAATAAATTCAGTGTTTGATAGATGGGTGAGTATACTTAAAATTGTATTGTACTTGGGTGATAGACACCCTAATACCCTGACTAGATCACTATGCATTATATACATGTAAGTAAATTTCTTGTGTATGCCATAAGTTTGTATAAATAAATATGATTATTTCTCTTTTCAAACTCAATGAGTTTTTAATGCTTTTACCTTTTGAGTCACTGTACAATGAAACCTTAATCCTAGAATCTCTCATTTCTTCAATATTTTGACTTAATTTTTTGACTGGTTAGCAATTTTATATACATTTAAGCTCATTTGCTATTGTTTGTATTTGATTTCAGGTTATTTTACATCTTTAATTTTATTTTTTGAATAAGAGAACATGAACATTTATGTAAAAGATATACTCAGAGAAGTCTCATTCCCTTTCCAATCCCTCCCACTCGTCTGTTCATGCCACCTCTTATAGTTAAGCAGTTTCTTTAGTTTCTGGCTCTCCTTCTTATGTTCTTTTTCTAAAAATGAGCATTTGAATGTTTTTGTTTAACAGTATGATCTGCAAATAACTGCATATCAGATCATAGAGACTTTCTCACAAATTGTACAGCTGTATAGTTCTGTACTGTCTGCACATATCACGTTCATTGAACCAGTCATCTCTAGTTGGGTATATAGATTGTTTCCATGATTTGCTGTTAAAATAATGACACATTGAATAACTTTGTTTATTTGCTGAAAAAGTATTGTTGAAGATAAAACTGTAGAGAAATTCCTCAGAGGAGAGATTATCGAGTCAAAGGGTAAAATTTATCTGGTTATGTTAGCTATTGCCAAATTCTCCTAGAGGTTGTACCACATTGCCTATCCACCAGCAAAGTATGAAGGGCCAGTTTCCCCACAACCTTGTCTGAGAGTGTGTTGTCAAGCTTTTGAACTTTTGTGTCTGTTAGAGAAAGATATCTCAATATGGTGTTAATTTGCGTTTCTTCTATAATGAAGGAGGTAGAACATCTTTTTCCATTTAAGGGTCATTTGTATATACTTTCTGTGAACTCCCTATTCCTGGCTATTGCATATTCCTCTGTTAGGTTGTTAGCTTTTTTCCTTCCATTTAAAAAAGTTCTTTGTTAAGGAGAGTAGCTCTTTATCACTGATATGTTACAAATATTTTCTCTCAGTTCATCATTTATCTTTTAGTATTAGTTATGGTATTTTGAGCTATAGAAGATTTTCTTTTCTGTTTTTATGTAGTTAAATTGGTCACGTTTGAATCAGAGTAAGAAAGCCTTTCCTTATACCTGGGTTATAAAGGAATTTCCCCTAGTACTCATATTGTTTCTTTCTTTCTTTTTTTCTTTCTTTTTTTAATTGAGACAGAGTCTCATATGTCACCCAGGCTGGAGTGCAGTGGCGCGATCTGGACTCACTGCAATTTCTCCCTCCCGAGGTAAAGCGATTTTCCTGCCTCAGCCTCTCGAGTAGCTGGGATTACAGATGCACGCCACAATGGCCAGCTAATTTTTGTATTTTTAGTAGAGACAAGGTTTCGCCATGTTGGCCAGGCTCATCTCAAACTCCTGACCTCAAGTGGTTTCCCTGCCTCAACTTTCTAAAATGCTGGGATTACAGGTGTGAGCCACCACACCCAGCCTCATTTTGTTTCATTTGTTTATTTTATACTTAGAGATTACTATGGTAAATTGACTAAAAACCTGTCTAATTAAGCTAGAAAATGGGGCTCATTTCCATCAATTATATTTGCCTAAGAAATTACCCATTTTATTCAGGTTTTAAAATTTTGTTAGTGTACATTCGTGCCAGGTATTGCTTTATTTTTGTTTTTATGGATACATAGTATGTGCATATATTTATGGGATACATGAGATAATTTAATATAGGCATTCAACACATAATAATCATGTGAGGATAAACAGGATATCCAACACTTCAAGTGTCTTTGTGCTACAAACATGTCAGTTATATTCTTTTAGTTATTTTTAAATGTACGGTAAAATACTGTTGACTATAGTCACCCTGTTGTGCAATCAAATACTAAATCTTATTCATTCTATCTAACTATATTTTTGTACCCTTTAACTATCCCCACTTCCTCTGCTACCCTTACCAACCTCTGGTAACAATCATTCCACTCTATGTACTCATGAGTTCGGTTGTTTTAAGTTTTAGCTCCCACAACTGGGTGAGAACATGTGACATTTGTCTTTCTGTGCCTGGCTTGTTTCACTTAATATAATGCCCTCGAGTTTTGTCCATGTCATTGCAACTGACAGGATCTCATTCCTTATTATGGTTGAATAGTACTCCGTTGTATATACATAGCACATTTTCTTTACTCATCCATCTGTTGATGGACACTTACGGTTGTTTCCAACTCTTGGCTATTTTTACTATTGCTTCCTTCTTGGTACTTCTTGCTTTATTATATATGACTTACCTCTTTTTAATCTTAAGCTAGCTAGTGTTTATTTTGCTTTTTTTAAAAAGTAGTCTATTTTGTACAATACTAATTTTTGCTTTTATTGTTTTCCGTGTGTGTGGGGGGGGGGGGTCTCTAGAGGTTCCTTTGTTGTTCTTTTTATAGCTTTTTATTTTTTTTTTATTTTTTTTTCAACTGTGAATAATTTTTATTTCTTATTTTTCTTACATGAATGTATGATTTGTTTTTTATAGAAAATTTAGGAAACATTTAAAATACAAAAAAGAAAATCCATATTTCTACTACCTAAGCTCAAATCACTTTATTCGTATTTTTGTGTGTATCATGGTTACTTTTTCTCCATTTATATACATATAAAATCCCATTTAAGCAATGGAATTTTACTATTTTATAATGTTTTAAAACAAACCTCATGACATATTTATAATATCTTTTTAGTACATAGTCTTCCTCAACATCAATTTCAGTGCTTTCACAATATTCTAGTGCATGGATATGCCATACTTTATTTCTATCATATTTTAGAACTTCCTATTAGTGCACATTTACCTTTCAATTTTTTGCTACTATAAATGATACTGTGATGAATATGCATGTAGCTAGATTTTTTTTTCCCAAGTCTATGATTATTATTTGCTTGTCACTGCTAGTGGAAATGCTGGATCAAATGACCTCTCCAATTTTAATTGAAGCTACAGATTCTAAGACAATTTTCATAAAGAAGGAAAATACCTTTAGCATGAAATTTTTAATTCTTTTCATCTAGGTCTCATATTTTGTTAATAGACTTTGAATTAAAAGTCAAGAGTTTCACATAAAATACTAAATTGTGAGTAAAACAAGATCTTTCAGTCTAACTAGGAAATCAATCAGTTTTTATCTGATAAAAAACATAAGGTTTTTGGTATAAATAGGATCTATACACTGCACTTAAAATATGCAGTGCCTGGGCTGGGCGCAGTGGCTCATGCCTGTAATCCCAGCACTTTGGGAGGCCAAGGCAGGTGGATCACTTGAGACCAGCCAGGACGACATGGTAAAACCCTGTCTCTACTAAAAATACAAGCTTTTTAAATTGTGAATTTACTTTTATTATTTCCATTCTTCCATGTTTATATATTGTAAAATTTCCTCTGGTCACTGTTTTAATTGTATGCTACAGATTTTTTATTTAATATTTTTACTCATTCATTTTAGAAAATATGCAATTCCAGTTTACATTTCCTCTTTGGACCAAGAGTTATTTCAAGTTCTTAATTTCTAGATGAAATTTTCTTGGATCATAATTTTGATACTAACATCTAGATTTTATTGCATTATGGTCAAGATTATTGTTTGCACTATTTCTGCTCATAATCTAACAATTTTAGAGAGTGTTCCATGCATACTTGAGAAGGATATGTATTTTCTATTATTGTAGTATGAAATTGGAGAGAGAAAGATGGATGGAAAGAAAGGGAGTAAGAGCCAAAAGATCTGCCTAATTATGATATTTAGTTCTTTCATATCTGTAATTTTGTCAACTTTATCTATCTTAGACTGAAAATAGTCAAAGTGCTTCTTATTAGTGTATTTTTCCTCACAACTCATGTAGTTACTGTTTTGTAAAGATGGTTCACAAATATTGATAACTGTTGTAGAGCACTATGAATTGTGACCTTTATTGTTATAAAGTTGGATTCCTTGTCATATTTAATGCTTTTGGCTTGAATTCTTCCATCTAATAGGAAGACTGTAAACTCTGTTTTATTTTTCTTCTCAGGCCTATCTTTGCCCAAACTTTATTTTTAGCTCTCTGAGTCACTTTCTTTAAATGTCTGTCATCTTTACAGGATGGAGTCAAGTTTTTCTTTATAAGCCAGACCGAAAATCTTAATAAGAAAGATAAATTACATTCAATTCTATGTTTGGTTTTAACTATCATATCTTATTTATTGCCCATATTATAATATGACTGTTTATTTCTCTATGCGACCTATTTTATTCTTTTTTATTTTACTTTGGTATTTAGGATGGTTTTTAATTGTGTTCTAATGTTTGTCTTTGTACTGATAACTTTTATAAGGCCCTTATTCAGTTGTCAATTTTAAATACTATTCATTGACCCTCACCTGTTGCCTAAGCAATAGTCCGTGAGCTCATTGGCCATTCTACTTTTTTTCCCCTCTCCTCTCTTTTTTAATTATATTACTTCCATATTGTCTAAACATAAGACATTTACATATTCTTCTATCTTTGTCCACCTTTGATATAAGCTTAGCTCTACAATTAAATGTGTTGAATTACCATCAGTCCTTTCCTCAAATTACCTCTTGGTCAAAGTAGCTTGGTTTAATTAAGTAGGTATGTGTCAGGAAGGGATCTTGGGTAGAATAACTGTGTATATGGTGGAGGGTGTGTGTGTGTGTGTGTGTGTGTGTGTGTGTGTGCGTGCGCGCGCGCACATGATAGTAGGGGTTGATAATGAATATTTGAAGTACAATTTGGCTGGATATAAAATTCTTAGCTCACACTTTCTTTGAGAGTCTTTAAAATGCTGCTTCACTGTTTTCTAGATGTGTTCGTTCTTCCTGAGATTTAATGTTAATTTGATTTTTCCATTGTAAGGAGCTTATCTTTTAGCCATGTTTTCTCTACCTTTTAAAGTCTAATGTCTTACTGGTATGTATTTTGGAATTAACTGGGGCCAGCTCTTCCGGCTATATGGCAACCCTTTTCAATATATAAATATAGTTATTTTATTTCTGAAAATTTTTATTGGATCACAATTTTATGTATTAGTTCTATTATATTTTCTTCTTATTCATGTATTCCAATTATGCATATGCTGGATTACCTCTGCCTACCTTCTATATTATTGACCTCTCTGATTCTTTTTACCTTTTTGTTTATTTCATTTACATTCTCTTGGCTATTGTCGTGGCTTTCCTCAATAGTCCTTATATTTTCAGTTCACTCTATTTTCTCTTTGGCAGTTTGTAATTTGGTCATCTCACATTTTTAAAAATTTTATTTCATCATTTTTCTCAACTATCTTTTACTATCTATCTGTTCTTTGTCCATTAATGTTCAAAGCTTTTAAATATGTGATTCAAAGTGGCGTTTTTATTTATAAGCATTTGTTTCAAAATATCTCTAGGTTTTATTATAACTTTCTTGTTTGCAATTTTGTTTTTGTTTTCTCTTGAGATAAATTTTCATTAGCTGAATTGTTTTGGCTGTCATTTTCTGATTATTTTCTTATAGTAACTTTCTATAAATATTGTCTGCTATTTTTTTGTTTGTTTAGTTTGAAATTTCTTTTGTTCCTAGACCAGCGATAACAGTTTCGTGTAATCAAAAGTAAAGGACTTGGTGGATTACTACATTTTTTAGGTCATGAGCACCCCCTTCTGTTGCTTTCATGAAGTACAGATTCCTCAGTGGATGCCTTTTTTATTTTTATTTTTTATTTTTATTTTTATTTTTATTTTGCAGAGTAGTTGGTGTGTCTTATGAACTTATCTGCAGATACTTGATATTCACCTCATACTTTTTTCCTTCATAGCCAAGTCTCCAAGGAGCATCCCCTTCTCCCAGTAACATCATCCCGCTTTTCTTCAGAAGCTGGGCCTTCCCAAGACTGTTATTCTGCTCACTGTCAAACCCCTTTCTTTCAATTCTTCATAGTTGTGTTCTAATAGAGCAGGTTTGTTAGAAACATTTTTTCACTCGGGATGGGAATTTACCTTTCTGAGCATGATTTTTTCTGTTTTCCCACCTTACCTCACACTTGCTACACCCTACCCTCCTTTCTGCACAGTCTCCACTCTGAGTCTAGCTGGCTGCACTGGATTGGGGCGTTCACATACCTACTTACATATAACTTCTGAAGTTCATAGTATTTTGTTTCTCCTCATAATGTTGTAGGTGTAGGTTATGGGTGGCTTTATTTCTCTCTTAGTAGATATTTACTGTTTTTAAGGGATAAGTAGAGAGGTTAAAATGTATATGTCAGCCTTTATACTATAAGAGTCCAGGATGTTTACATAAGGATTTTCAGATGGATAATGATGATGATAAATAGTTGGATGGGTAGATTAACACAGGCTTCTAGATGTTAAAACTGGAGATGCTTATTTTGAAGTCCTCTGCATATAGTTGCTTCCCAAATCTTTCTTTGTAGCTAGCCCTTTCTACAGAGTACTAGAAATATAAAGACAAAGACCTACTAGGTTCATCATGGTTTGACCTTGTAATGCCACTTGTAAACTTAAACCAAAGATGACTCTTGCTTAGTCTTTACCAGACAACATCCTTTATAGTGCCATGCTTTTCTGCCACCACTTCTTGTCACCATCTCAAATACATAGATATTATATTTAAGTTAGTGTTGCAAAAGTTCACAGCTTTTCTCCAGATAGTAAAGAGCCCCTGAATCCCCAAAATACTATTGAGTGCATACTTTTTCATACATCAATAGCCGCCAAGAAAATTGTATCCATTTTCTATTAAGTTGGTAAGATATATTAAGGAATAAATTTATTTGAAATTTTTTCTGCACTCACACCTTTCATCAACAACCAGCCCATAAAATGGTCAGTATTTTAATTTTTATTATAATATGGTGTAATTAAGTATTCAGGTCGATTCCACTTGATATGAATTAAATATCATCACTGTAGAATACAGCTCGGCTAGTTTTTCTATCCACTGTAAACCAGTAAATCTCCTATACCCAGAGTTCATAAATAAAGACTTCATAGCCTACATTTCCATGATATTGACTGGGTTTGTGCTCCCACGTAGGCAATATCTGAGAAAGATGAAAGAGAGTGGAATATAAAGGAGCAACATTTTCTATGTTCAGTTTTAGGGTTTTTTTAGTTTGTTCTTTGGTTTTGGTTTAGTTGTTTATTTTCCTGACTGAATGGAATAAAGATTTCTGGTAAAAAGGAGCAAACTGAAACCTTGATACACGGAAAAAGGTCTGAAAGGTTACACCTCCAGCTTTACCTGTACATAAGGTGATGGGACTGTGGTTAGCTTTCATTAATGTATGGATTTAGCTTTAAAAAAAAAATACATTCAGGATTTACTTTTATATTATCAAATGCATTTTTGAATAAAGGAAAAAAGAGACAAAGATATAATACCTTTTGTCGGCAAAAAGTCATCTATTGTATATTTTATCCTTGCACAATGGTCTTTCTCTTCCTCCTTTTTCTTGTTAATTCTAAAAAAAATTTTCATATTTTAAACTCACTTATAGTAAGGATTCCTCAAACTCCTAAAGACCAACTAGGAGGAAAAGCCTTATAACTTTTACAAGAAAATTTAGTTATATTCTCCAGTTTGTATACTAAGTATACAGCAAAAATCTAAAATATTAGAGGAAAAGGTTTTGTGATAATTAGCTATTACCATATAATACACTACACATTACTTAACCTATGGAAATTTTTTATGTTCATTATTTTCTTTTGTACAATCATCCCCTCTAAAACAAGAACCACAAATTTTGTTTTTTTTAAAAAGGCTAGTCAATATAAAATAATATAGGGTTGAAGGATATGGTTTCTGTTTTTTGGTTTCTGCCTCTCTCTCTAATATCTGAGTACGTTGCATGATTCCTAAACTGGGCTGCCTTTCTGGAATAGGAGGCCCATTCTGGTCTTCCCACCAGAACAGACCTCCATACAACCTTACATGAAGTTATATAACCAAATGCTTGTTGTGGCCCGTACAAGACACTGCCTCCCAAGAAGGGAACAGTGCCTGACTCTAGATTTAGCATTCCTGTTACTGAATCTGTGACTTCTAGGACCCAGGATGCAGCTGCATTTAAACATGAATGTTGTATTTACCCAGTTTTTCTAGGGAGCAGAAAGACAGACGACAGAAAAATAAATAAATAAAAGGTAAGATAGCAAAATTAAAAGTCATTCTCTTGAATATAGCTATTGAAAGACATCACAAGGCTGAGGATGGTGGTGCACCCCTGTAATCCCAGCACTTTGGGAGACCAAGGCAGATGGATCACCTGAGATCAGAGTTGGAGACCAGCCTTGTCAACATGGTGCAACCCCATCTCTACTAAAAATACAAAAAAATTAGCAAGGTGTAGTGGTGCACGCTTGTGATCCCAGCTACTCAGGAGGCTGAGCCACAAGAATTACTTGAACCCAGCAGGTGAAGTTTGCAGTGAGCCAAGATTGTGCCACTGTCCTCCAGCCTGGGTGACAGAGCGAGACTCTGTCTCAAAAAAAAAAAAAAAAAAAAAAAAAAGACAATACAAAAGAAGAATACAAGTGCAAAAATCCTACATTCTCATTTTATTTAAATTTCAGTTCTATCAAAATGAACCCAGTGTTCTATGTGTCTGATTTCACATTAATAAAGTGTGAACATGAGACCAAAACCTGGCAAGACACAATGAAAAAAGAAAGCTTACAGGCCAATATCCCTGATCAACATAGATGCAAAAATCCTCAACAAAATACTAGCAAACCAACTTCAAGTTCTCAAAAGCAATTGCAACAAAAACAAAAATTGAGAAGTGGGAGCCAGTTAAACTAAAGAGCTTCTGCACAGCAGAAGAAACTATCAACGGAGTTAAAAGATCTACAGAATGGGAGAAAATATTTGCAAACTATTTATCTGACAAAAATCTAATATCCAAAATTCTTAAGAAAGTTAATTGAACAAGCAAAAAACAAATAACTTTATTTAAAAATGGGCAAAAGACACGAACAGACTTCCCACAAAAGAAGACATACAAGCGGCTAACAAACATATAAAGATATTCCATATCACTAATCATCAGAGAAACACAACTCAAACCACAAAAGAATACCATCCTATACTAGTCAGAATGGCTATTAATAAAAAGTCAGAAAACAACAGATGTTGGTGAAGCTGCAGAGAAAGGGGAACCCTTATATGGAAAGCAGTTTGACACTTTCTCAAAGAACTTAAAATAGAATTACTAGTTGAGCAAGTAATCCTGCTACAGGGTATACACCCAAAAGAAAACAAATCATTTTGCTAAAAGACACATGCACTCACATATTTTTGCTGTAGCACTTTTTACAATAGCAGAGACATAGAATCAACCTAGGTGCCCAAAATGGTGGATTGGATAAAGAAAATGTGGTACATATGCACCATGGAATACTATACAGCCATACAAAATAACAAAATCATGTCCTTTGCAGCAACATGGATGCAGCTAGAGGCCATTATCCTAAGCAATTTAATGCAAGAAGAGAAAATCAAATATTGCATGTTCTCACTTATAAGTGGGAGCTAAACATTGGATACTCATGAACATAAAGATGGCAACAATAGACACTTGAGGCTACTAGAAGGTGAAAGGAAGGAGGGGAAAACTGTTATGTATTACTATGCTCAGTAGCTGGGTGATGGGATCATTCATACCCCAAACCTCAGCATCATGAAATATACCCAGATAAGACACCTGCACATGTACCCCACTGAAACTAAACTAAAAGTTGTAAAGGTTTTTAAAATAAAGTGTGAGTAGAAGTCCTCTAATCAATGGTAAGAGTAAGTGACCTAGATTTTTCCATGTTTTCATTTTGAAGTTATTTTAAACCTCTAAAAAATTACAAAAATAGTACAAAGTGGCTCCACATAACTCCCACTTAGCTGCCACTAACATTTACATCTTTCATAAGTACAGTCATTGAGCCCAGGAAATTAATATCCATATAAACTATTAACTAATCTTCAAATCTTATGTGAATTTTTCCAGTTGCTCCACTAATGTCCTTCTTCTGGTTCAAGATCCAATTCATTATCCCACAACAAATTTAGTTATCACATCTCCATATTCTCCTTCACTCTGTGATAATATCCCAGTCTGTTTTTCTCTTTCATGACCTCGGCCCTCTCTAAGAGTACTTGTCAGTTACTTTATTGAATGTCCCTCCACTTGAGTATGTCATATGTTTCTCATGATCAAAATGGCATTCCTGGCCAGGCACAGTGGTGCGCACTGTGGTTCCAACTACTCAGAAGGCTGAGGGGAGAGGATTGCTTGAGCCCAGTAGTTTGAGTTCAGCTTGGGCAACACAGTGGAACCCCGACTGTTTAAAACTACACACACATAAGGTTATTTATTTTTGACAAGTATACTACAGAGGTAAAGCTGTGCCCTTCTCAGTGCACAGGATCAGAATGTGGATATCTTCTTACTGAGCTAGCATAAAGGGGTCTCTGTTTTCTGTCATGAAAGTGTACCTGACTAAAAATTAAGTAAATAAATGAAATAGTGGATAAGCTTTCTGATGTGCTGCTGAATCCGGTTTGCCAGTATTTTATTGAGGATTTTTGCATCGATGTTCATCAGGGATATTGGTCTAAAATTCTCTTTTTTTGTTGTGTCTCTGCCAGGCTTTGGTATCAGGATGATGTTGGCCTCATAAAATGAGTTAGGGAGGATTCCCTCTTTTTCTATTGATTGGAATAGTTTCAGAAGGAGTGGTACCAGCTCCTCCTTGTGCCTCTGGTAGAATTCAGCTGTGAATCCATCTGGTCCTGGACTTTTTTTGGTTGGTAGGCTATTAATTATTGCCTCAATTTCAGAGCCTGCTATTGGTGTATTCAGGGATTCAACTTCTTCCTGGTTTAGTCTTGGAAGAGTGTAAGTGTCCAGGAAATTATCCATTTCTTCTAGATTTTCTAGTTTATTTGCGTAGAGGTGTTTATAGTATTCTCTGATGGTAGTTTGTATTTCTGTGGGGTCGGTGGTGATATCCCCTTTATCATTTTTTATTGCGTCTATTTGATTCTTCTCTCTTTTCATCTTTATTAGTCTTGCTAGTGGTCTGTCAATTGGGAAGCACAATTAAATTTAAAAAATATAGCAGGCTGACTATGCCAGAATCCAGGCAAAGCTAGGTGCATGTTTAATCATTTGTTTTTTTCCAGTTTTAGAAGCTGATATGATTGACTACAAATTAATCTAGACTTTTACAGGGTAGGAATATTTAATCACTGAATTTGCTCCATGGTTCCATGGCCTGAAGAAAATCTCAATTAAAACAGTTCTTAATGCAGCATTAACCTTGCTGATCTCAAGTGTTTATTTTTTCCTGTTGCATAGTGTATGTTATTCTTTCATCAGTGTGACCTTAATCATCCACAGATTTGTCAGGTATTGTTGAATACAGTATTCTAAATAACCTAGGACCCAAAAGCTCCAAGCTACATGCTTGCCTGATTGGGCACATAGTACAATGTTGGAAATTCTTTTTCTCATCTTTTAGTTTAATTTAAAGAAGCAGCAGTTGTTTTGTTTTTGTTAAAACTAATCCAAGTCCAAATAACTTAATTTTCACAGTGAAAGATAATTCTTAACCTTTTAATTTTTCATCATCTAGATGTGTACTCTTCAGTGTATACCGTTAAGAAGTTTATTTTATGACTTGTCTTTTTACAAGTGAAGAAAAATTTGTGAAAATTGTGGTTTTTCATTAGCATGCTAGCTTAAATCTTTGTTTTTGAAGCAAAATGTCGTTAAAAGAATACACACAAACACACATGTGCCAACACATACACACAGCTACACATTCATATATGCACATACATACAAGTACCTTTTTTAACATTAGTTGTATATTTTTACATCCATTCTGACATAAATGAAGCAATGCATGTATCTGTTACTGGTTTCTTGTAAGATTCGGCCAACAATTCCTTGAAAATATTTAAAATGAAACAAATGATGCTCTTTGTAACAGAAAGTTAGAACTAGTGTATAATTTTGCCTCAAAGTGTGAGTCTAGGACCTCTAACAGTTCTTAAAATGCAAATGTTTATAACATATAATTTTGTTTCAGCATGAAATAATAGTTTACTTTGGAAATATGAAACAACCAAGTGAATAGACAAAACATATTGATATCTTATGAAAAATAAAGCAGATTCTCCCTAAATTCTGATGAGGACTGCGTGATGACAAGTGGGAAAGTATAATAAATAATAAATCGTACCCAGGAAATCTGGCATTGTAAATCTGACAAAGATAAAGAATCAATGAACTCTGCCCTTCTGGGATACATTGCTTAGAACTAGTAATTTACTCAGATTAAAATGAAAGAGTCATTTACTTTATAAAAAGATAATTGTACAAATTTTACTATGAAATGCTTCCATATGGCATTGGCATTAAGAAGTAGGACTGTATTCATAAGTTAACTACGTTAGGCTTTTACTCTTTATGTTTATTGAACATGATTGTTTTATATATTATTGCATTCGTAAGATGATGTTAAACCTATTATAAATACATATCCATGTATTGAACCATATTAATAAATAACAAATATCCATAACATTAATTGTTGTCCTCTGTATAGTCTTTTACTTTTGGATAAGCTGCTTATAAAAAAAAAAAAGGTTTTGGATGAACTGTTTATAAAAGGCGCTCAATAGATACTTGTCAAATGAATTCCTTCTTACTAGATGAATTTGCCAGTAGCTTGGGGGATTTGGTGAAAACCATCTGGATAGTTATTCTCCTTAATCTAAATTAAGTGGTGTTTATGCCTTGTTAAACAGAGTTTCTGAATTGATATTTAAATTGGGTAAGCTTGCTGGAACCAGAGTACAGGGTTTTCAAGTCCTGAGTTGCTGGCATGATAAAATGAGTTAGTACCTAGAAAATCCATTAGTAGTCAAACCACAAACAATACTCAGTAAAGGTTTACTCTTATTATCCTTCTGAAAGAAAGATTTCTTAAGGTACTCTCAAATTTGATGTTGTAAGTTTAAGTTATCCTTCTTCGTATGAATCATATCTTTGGCTGCAGAAATACTCATATGTTCGATTATAAACTGCTTTCCCCAACTCTACTTAGAGTGTTATGAAAGAGAAAGCATTTGCTCTGTGTTAACTTTCTAAAATTGCAAAACTTCTAAACTCTAAAATGTATATGTTTCTAAAAGTTTTGGGTGCGGAATTGTGGATCTGTGTTTAATTTGATGGTACAGAGAAACAAAATCACTCATACACTCTCAGTGAGATTATAAATTAGTACTTTTTCATGAGTTAGGAAGGTGGAAATCTGGTCATATATGTCAAAAACAATAAAAGGATGCATGCCCTTTGATCCAAAATTTCACATCTAGGAATTTGTCAATACTATATTATAGAAACATGATAAAAGATTTACATTTTAGTAGGTCCAATACAGATGACACGTGACAGGTAAAAACTGGAAAGCCCCAAATGTTCAATAATAGAAAAATGATAGAATTACACAGCTTCTAGCCATGCAGCAGACTACTACTGTTGCCACCTTAAAAATGATATTGTGCAGTAACACACATTCACATTGAATGACATCGTTGATATTCTGTTAAGTAGGAATGTCAGGCAGTAAAAGTAATATGCACTTTATGATATAATTTATTTTAAAAGTATTTGCACATATATGCATAGAAAATTATTTGAAGGATATTCACCAAAATATTAATGGTGGTTATTTCTGGGTGGCAGGATTGCAGGTAACTTCAGTTTTCTTTTCATAACTGTGCTTTGTCTACAGTGATATGTATTATTACTATAATAATAAAACCCTTAAACTTCACTGAAATACATTTAAACTTATCAATGTATCTTAGTTTCAAATTATATTTATATAAAAATATCTATCAAGAAAAATACAGTTTTCTTCATATTTGTAGGAGTTAATAATTATAAAACCTTGGTGTATTTGGAAAACAATATTAGGAAGCAAAGCCTAGTTTTCAGACAGCATGTTTTTGCCTGTAATAGGATTTATAGTATTGTTGATATTTTTTAATGTGTGTATGTGTGAATTAGCCATGGAGAATTGAAAACATGAACTATATTATCAAGGAAACCATGTTCACAATTTTAGACCTTATTTTTAAAATAAGCCCAAAGAGTGTATTGGCAGCATTCAAATTCTGACCCACGTGGAGTAACAGCAAGCATACCATCTCAAATAGTGGGGTATCAATTGAGAATTTATAATGTCTTTGTTTCAGTCATCAGAAACAATTTGCCGTCCTCAGAAATATATTTTGAAAGATGTGGTCTTTGTCCTGAAATGCTCCTTTAGCAATACAAATAAATAAGAGAACCATATGCACTTGCAGGAAAGCGATTTGCCTTCTATATTGCACTAAATGGTGATAACATGATGACATGCCATCCTACTATTTGGCATGAGACGAATGGCTAGACCCAGCAGTGTATCTGCAGAGAAGAGAGCTCTGGGTTTTAACTGCCAATTTTCAAGTCAGTGCTGCTTATAGTTTCTATAATATGTTCTGAAATTTGTTGCTGACTCTGAATGCTTTGTTCCACTTTGGTAGACCATTTCTGCAATCCATGAACAATTAAATTATATTACTTTTTATTAGAAATTGTGTTATCTGTTCTTTATTTACTGAAAGAAATAACTCTTTATTTTTCAGAGCTTCCATATGGCTGGGAAAAAATCGATGATCCCATTTATGGCACTTATTATGTTGAGTAAGTCTCTAAGTGTGATATTAACTTGTTATTAATATGTTGTGAAATTATGTTAGTATTTTATTTATTGAGCATGGGTAGCTAACAGCCCCTTCATTTCCCTTTCATCTCACTTTGAAGTATCCAGCAAGACTAGCAGCACTAGCTAGCTGCTTCTTTCCTCTCCAGCTGGCTAATTTGTCATTCCTTTCCTTTGACTCAACGATTCTAAAACACCAATTGAAAAAGTGTGTTTCACACTGTCCTCTAAATGAGTGATAATTAAAGATATCAAAGTAAATGCCTTTCATTTTGCAATCAAAATGTTGGGAGCTGACTGGTTGTGCAAACGAGATGTTCTATTAAAACAGATTTTGAAGTCAACTAAATGAATCAGCCATATTTTTTAGTTGAAAAATAAAATAAAATTTAGATTTTTTTTCTTTTCTAGGACCTCATTCCAAATCAACAGTATTCTTTCAGTACATTGGATTTTTATGTTACCTATTGGAGGTTACATTGCAATAATTTGTTGTAGTATGAATGATCCCCCCATGCATCCTTTTATTCAGAACAAAGAAACTGTTCAGGTTTAATTACATACACATATGTTTCTTGGAAAATTAAGTAATATTCATAATTTTTAAAAGTTAAATATGTGATTTATGTTTCTAGAACTCTCTCTCCCAATAGACGATTGTTTTTCATTCTTGTCTATTGTTTAATATTCCTAAAGTTATTTGGGTGAATAACAAAGCCTATATATTCCTTATGGGAAACACTACCCAAGAAATCCAAAGGTTGAAAAACAAGACTTTCACATTGTTCCTCAAGATCTTACTTTGTTTTTTCCAACCACATTCTGTTTAATAATTACAGATGGTCAAGGGTTACAGGTTGGCTTTAGTGCTAAATTGTTTTTGTAACAATATTCAAAAACCATTACTGAGCTTTTATTAGGTGTCAAGCCCTTCTTGGCACTGGAGGTGTACAGATAAGTGAAATGTGTGTGCTCTCTGCCCTTGAGGATCTCCCTCAGGAGCACTTGTCTTAACTACTTTCACCCATCATTTTCCTTTGGAAAAGCCCCAGTTTTGGCTCCACAGTCATTTCCAGATTCACAGTGAAGGTGAATTCAGTTCATTTTCCATATGCAGTCTTCTAGCATAGTATCTAATGTATGGTGTCACACGGACACTGAACAGATACAAAAAAGTAAGATTAAGTACATAGAGGTATCTCTAACTGCAAAAATAAAGGGACATCATTTATAAATAGTTATAAGGCCTCTGTGTCCCACTAGATTGCTGATGAATTAAAGTACCCATATGTTTTAAATAACATAGTTATAGTCCATAAATAAATATAACACTAAATGTTTCACATAAATGCTAGCTTGTCTTAATTCACTGAATCAAACTGTGCTGTGTCTAAGCCTATTACATCAGATATTCAAGGAAATTCCATGTGAGGAAAGAGAATTGAGTGTGAGGCATATCAGATCTTATCTTTAGTATATTTCCTCACAGAATCATTGAAAAAGAACCATTCCTTAGTCCATATGTTGGCAAAATCCATAAAAACCCAGATAGCAAATATTTGGGGTGGAGGATGATACGGCCTCTGTTACAGCTACTTGGCTCTGCTGTTGTAGCTTGAAAGCAACCACCGGCAACATCAGCTATGTTCCACCAAAACTTTATTTACAGAAACAGGCAGTTGGTCATATATTGCCTGCAGGTCATAGTTTGCTGGCTCCTACCCTATTTTAATTGTTCAGATTGTTTTTTCATATCTTCAGCTCCTGTCAAGCTAACTTCCAGTGCAGGAAAAGGTTTAACTAAAACCTTTCTTCTCTGTCCTAATCATCTAACAGAGAGGCAAGACAACCCTATGTCAGAAAGCTATGCTTCACCCCTTCTTGACCATTGAGATGTGTGTTCTGCAAGTGAAGATATGCTGCTGGTAGATCCTTTGTAATTAATTATGAAATTGGACACTGGCTGTAACCCTAAATGAAAATTTTTCTTGTTATCTTTATACTTCAGATGTTTTGTGTGTGTGTGTTTGCCTACATTATACTTCTCTCTACATTTCTCCACTTCATTTTCCATGTAACACAGCCATAGTCAGAGAACAATATAGAATTTAGTCAGTTATGTCTTCTATAATTAGATCAGGCTGACATGTTTTAATAGTTTTAGATTTTAAGTGATTGGGAGGTTGTATATACAGGTCACAGTGGGTCAAAATAGTTTAATTTCCTTCCCGTTACACTCAGTTCTATTATTTGTCATGGTCTTGTCCCCATTGTATGATTTTATAGAGTTGACCAGTGTCAGTAATTAGGTGTGTGGGTGTAGCAGGCCACGCAGAAAACTGAGACAAATAAACAGATAATTCAAACTTAAAGACA
This sequence comes from Macaca nemestrina, assembly GCF_043159975.1. Lineage (NCBI taxonomy): Eukaryota > Metazoa > Chordata > Mammalia > Primates > Cercopithecidae > Macaca > Macaca nemestrina. Next base: position 57,740,300 of record NC_092128.1, on the reverse strand, counting down.
ATGTTAAGTAGAATATTATCCCAATATCTATTGGAAACATCCTTTTGAAAAACTTCATAAACATAATTAAGATACCTGTTATTGTATATGATGTATACATTACTTGAAATGGGGAATATCTTCCATCATCCCAAAAAAACTTTTGAAATATTTTAATTGGAATACACTTATTTACATGGTTTGTTTTAATTCTGTATCTCATCTCTATTACGCTATTATTTACACAAGGTATATATTGGTTCTGAATAGTAGCCTTGTTTATGGTAACTATAAGAATATATAAGTAAACATAGAGGTTATTCATCACTTTCAGTATGTAGAGTGTTTTTGTTGGAAGAAGAAAGTCACCTAATTTCTTACCATAAAAGATTGGTAAATGTCTAAAGTTGCTATCTCAACATTTCCATTTCAACTGTCTAGATTAAGATTCCATTCATAATTATGGTGATAGCCTTAATATCTTAAGGAATTATATTTTAATTGGTAATATTAATATTTAGTTCATATAACAAAGCAATATCTTTTTTGTTAATATATAGTCAAGAAAATGTTGATTTACTGATACTATTAATGATAATGAGCAATGGATTATCTGTACAGCTATCAATTTTATGTTTAATTACACACCCATTCATACAATTGGAGGTACTCTTTACAAAATATGAAAAAGATTCCACCTTCCAACCCAGTAGCAAAAAAGCTTACATGTATGGGCACAAGAGGTCCAGTTTAGCAGTTAGCACCTCTCTTCGGATAGACCAACAATTGGGAATAGAAGTTGCAGGTTGGGCACTGATTGAAATCAATGTAATGTCTCTAGCACAGTTGCATAAACACACATTTTCCTCTCAGCCACAGACAAGCAAATAGGAATTCCAGCAATCAATAGCAGAAGATAATTTACACAGCTAGAAAAGGAGAAACCTGGACTGAGCAGGCTTTGACCACTATAACTGACTTTACCCCACTATGCCACTGTTCTGTCCCCTGCAAATTCAATTCTAAGATTGTAGGTTTAATATATTCAAGAACTAGAAAAATCATCATCATGTTATGGAAATTGTTAACCTTTATTGAGTGCTTAGTATGTGCCATTAACTGGTCTCAGTGCTTAACAGTTTCTATCACATTTGTAATTCTCTCTATAGTGATAATGAGCTAAATTGTCTTAAGTTTACAGATGAGGAAACCCTGGCTAAAGAAGTTAAGTAACTTACCTAGAACCACACATTATTGAGATGAGGGGCTGAAATTTGGACCCAGGTAGTTTGACTGCAGAGCCCAGACTCCAAACTCTTAACCAAAATGCCTGCTATAAATTTAGCATTTATAACCCATAATGGTCTGAACAAGCCTTTGGGACCCATCCCTGGAGAAGAATGAGGGATTCCTCAAGAACGTCTCCTCCCTGGCCTCCCTGTAGTACTGTTCTACAGCAGGATGCCCGACAATGCGAGGTCATGCTGCATCCAGAGCCTCAGGAGACAGGCTGCTGACCCAGGCATTCTGAGCCACAAGCTCCATTACCCACCACTTCGGAGTAGCCCTGGACAACATGGCCACCGAGAGCAAGACGTGAAAGAAAGGGAATCTTTATTGCTTGGACCTTAACATAAAAATGTTGGCCCTCATTTGGATTAGTAGAGGCAACACACAGCTATTTTAGAGAACAATGGGCCCTACTCAACATCTTTTTAAATTTTATCTGCTGTCTGTGCAAACTGACTATGTAGCAGCAGAAATAACTTAGCCCAATTTTTCCTGACAGACACCAAATCCGTGATGGTGCAGCACTTAGCACTATGTATTAAGAAGTCCTAAAATTGCTAGCTAGGAATGTAACTGTCACTGTTCATAAAGATAGGAAAATTTTTAATAACAATGTGCAAAATGGAGAGTTGAACAGCTGTGACTTTTGTACAAATGTGGTTCTCTCTCCTCTTTTGTGAAATTATGTCTGCTGGGTACATTTTGGTTTTAATGGCAGCTACACAATTTGCTTAACTAGCTGCTGGTCCAGAAGACACGATTTGCTGGGACAACTTTCATGCAAAACTGCCTTCTCTGGCAGAGACAGAGAAGCAAACCATATAACTGTAGTTAAAATGATAGTGGAGACTGGCAGATGTGATTTTCATGTAAAGGTTTTACAAGTTTTTCATGTGATGTCACACATCTGCTACTATAAAACACTATTTGTATGCAATTCCAGAAAGTATGAAAAATACTGCATAATATCTTCAACGTAACATTTAATGTAAATGGAAAAATTGCATTCATTTCATGGTTAGTGGTTGGTATCCATCATGATGTAGCAAGCTGGGAAGTGGTTAGAGAGAACTTGAACTCAATATATTATCTTAATAATGCTTCATGCCTTTGAGTAGCTTTCTAAATTTTCTAGGAGAAATGTTCCTAACTTTAAAGTTTATAAAAAGTCAGTAAACATATGAAACATTTTCAGTTAGAAATAAACATAAAAGAATACCCTTTTAAAATCTCACTAAGGAAAGCTCTAAATCTTATAAACAGCATTTGGACATATCAATTAGTATCTCTGAGTGGCCAAAAGTATGGGCTGCAGAGTTGCACAGTGTGCTAACCCTGTAGCTCCCCAGCTGTGAGATCTTGGGCAGGCAGGTTATAGACAAGAAGGAGGAGGGAGGAGGAGGAGGAAAAAGATGAGAAAGAAATGAGGAAGGGGAGGGGAGGGGAGGAACGCTTATTGTGCACTTAGTACATGCCAACTGTTATTCCAAGTGATTTACATGTACTAGCTGATTTAATCTTCCCAGAAACTCTAGAAAGTCTATATTATTATCCCTATTTTATAGGTAAGGAAACTGAGCTATAGATATTTTTATAAGTACTATATGATAGAGCCAGAATTTGAACCTAAGCAGTCTTATTCCAGAGTTGGTATTTAGCGCTTAACATAGATATGTTCAGTAAGTGTTCAATAAATGTTAGAATATTTTAATCTTGTATATACCAATAATATGTAGAAAGCCTCTCCTTTTGGCATTACTTACTTTTCCAGTACTTTCGTAATTACAGTAGACTTCAAAAAGTGAACAATTCTAAGAGAAACTTTGATTTGGAAAGAAACATATAATCCCATGGCCAGAGTGTGCTACAATGAATAAAAACAGTGTTTCTTCAGAATTATTAACAGTTCCATAGCTCTAGAAACTGGCTTCCAAAGGGGTTGAGTCTTCAGTCATTCATAAGGAGGTTATATTGTCATAATTATCTAGAATATGTATCATCTTATATAGCTGGGAATTTCTCATAATAATAGTAGAAATACTAATGTGTAAGGCATTATTTTAACTTTTTATTTTAACTTTTATTTTAATGTGCTTTTACATCCATCATCCCAGATGACAGTCACAACATGTACAAAAGAGAAGATCAAATCTCAAAGGAGTTAACTGAGTTTTCTAAGGAAATATGACTGATAAGGTCAAAGCAATGCTGATGCCATTTAGAAAAAAAAAAACAGCCTCTCGATAGAGTAGCTATATTTTCATGTTAATAAGTTGGTTCCATTTTTATACTTTACAACATATTTTCCTCTATTAAGCAAGCATGAATCAGTAAACTCCACTTTATAGTTGAACAAAAGGAACAAGGACGTCAAAACAAATAGTGAGTGTCCTACCTCTAACTGAACTAGAGCCAGCTTTTTTATTAATTAACTTATTTGACCTTAACTTACAACTGGTTTAACGTTTTACGTCTTTCTAGCTGACCCAGGCTGATTTCATAATTTGGGGCATCATTTCTTCCAGCCTGGATAAAACCAGTCATCAGGCCTCAAGAGACATGAGTCCCTAAGATACCAGCAGTAAGTTAGGGGGCCTCCTAGCTCCACACACATGCTCTTTATACTACGTTAACTTTTCTGATAGTTCATAGTTGATAATTCCCACTTACCTCCGCCACCCTCTGTACTGCTCACTCATAAAAACTTCAACTGACTCTTACTTTCCTAATGTTTCTTTCAACTACCAGTCAGTTAAAAGGCTTATGGCTTCCTTTTACTTTTCATGACAGAGTCCCTCAAACTTACTTACTTACTTACTTATTAATTGAGACTCCAGGCTGGAGTGCAGTGGTGCAATCTCGGCTCACTTCAACCTCCGCCTCCCAGGTTCTAAGCGATTCTCCTGTCTCAGCCTCCCAAGTAGCTGGGATTACAGGTGTGCGCTACCACACCTCAGTAGAGGTGGGGTTTCACCATGTTGGCCAGGCTGGTCTCAAACTCCTGACCTCAAGTGATCCGCCCGCCGCAGCCTCCCACAGTGCCGGGATTATAGACATGAGCCACCGCACCCAGCCCCCTCAAATGTTTTTATACCACAATCCTTTCACATGAAAAGAAGTCTCCTGTCCAGTCTCTCTTCTCACCACTACCATCCAGGCAAGATCTGGAGGTGCTTCATCTCCCTATTCCTGAAGTTAGAGGTCATTTTTCCTGCTGTGAGACACTTCACCATTGCTGGCTCATTCTAACAGGATGGACATTTACTCTCTATCCTAGTCACACTCCCCCACCCCTAAATGTCTTTCCCACTGAACATGAAAGGATGAAAACTTGACTCTGTAATTAAATACACGTTTATTAGCGACTCTTACATCTTATCAACAACCTTACTTAACAAATCTTCTGGTTTCACATAGAGGATGTTTTAGGTGCCCAGAAGTTTAAATTGGTTTAATCGCAGATGGACTTTTACAAATAACAATGAATTATTCACCTTGATGTCAGTTATGTATAAATAACTGTTAAATAAAACAAGGTAAAATAAATGCCTTTTTGTTTTTTTTTTTTTTTTTTTTGAGACAAAGTCTCGCTCTGTCTCCCAGGCTGGAGTGCAGTGGCTGGATCTCAGCTCACTGCAAGCTCCGCCTCCCGGGTTCACGCCATTCTCCTGCCTCAGCCTCCCGAGTAGCTGCGACTACAGGCGCCCGCCACCTCGCCCGGCTGGTTTTTTTTTTTTTTTTTTTTTTTTTGTATTTTGTATTTTTAGTAGAGACGGGGTTTCACCATGTTAGTCAGGATGGTCTCGATCTCCTGACCTCGTGATCCGCCCATCTCGGCCTCCCAAAGTGCTGGGATTACAGGCTTGAGCAAAATAAATGCCGTTTTTTACAAACAATTTTTATAACTCTAAAACATTTTCTTTGTCCTAAAGCCAATAATAAAAAGCAAAGGAACTATTCCTCTCACCAACATTTATTTGAGAATATATTTGTAAATAAAGATAGCTGCAACATAAACACATTTGTGGGGCGGGGGGCAGTTGTGTTTGTCTTCAAGCTTTTTTTTTTTTTTCTCCCCCCCAGAGAGATGGAGTCTCACTCTGTCACCCAGGACGGAGTGCAGTGGCACGATCTTGGCTCACTGCAACCTCTGCCTCCCGGGTCCAATCAGTTCTCTGCCTCAACCTCCTGAGTAGCTGGGATTACCAGCACTCGCCACCACATCTGGCTAATTTTTGTATTTTTAGTAGAAATGGGGTTTCACCAACTTGGCCGGGCTGATCTTGAACTGCTGACCTCGTGATCCATCCGCGTCGACCTCCCAAAATGCTGGGATTACAGGAGTGAGCCACCACACCTGGCCCAAGCATTTTTTCTGAATCTAACAAATCAGGCCCTTGTTTAGGCACCTCTGGAGAGGCTTAAGCATAGACAAACAGCACAATAGCACACAGGGTAGCACAGAAGCAGGGAAACTTCCTGGCAGAGGGTAACAGTGTGCGGTACACAGACCCTCACCCCTTGACGTCCCAGGAAGAGAGGGCAGGAATGCTCACAGCTGGAGACACCATGCTTTCTGCTGCCAAAGAAGGACCATGTTCCTTCCTTCTACTCCATCATTTTTATATGATGAATGGCCTTGTGAAGGCAGGGAAGACAGTCTGAACTTGGGGAATTGTTGATTAAGAGAGTTGCAAACAACCTTTGGAGCTGGATGTGAGCTGCGTGAGAAGTGCTGTCCTGCTGGAAGAGGGGACCCTTGTCCCAGGTAGCTCATTGCTAGGCAACCCAGAAAACACTGCTAGCATCTTTCATTGGACAATCCTGTTTGCCACTCACTAAGGCAATGTTCTATGACAAATAGATGATGATTATTCTATTATTTGTGGAACAGTTGCTCATATAGCTTATTAGTTTTCCTCTCTCGAGATTGAACATGTTCTGCTTCTTGTGCGTGAACTGCAGATTGTCTCATGCTAACAATCTGTATCATTACATACTTTGGAATCATATCTTAGGCTGAGATTAAGTTCTAAACTTAGCCCATAAAGTGAAAATGGCTGAGTCAAAATTACCCTAAAATTTCCTCAAGATCCTATCCTGTTGGTGACTGGCATATTAAAACAACACTGCCACTTTTTTTCCTTTGGTGTTGGAAAATAATTCTTTCTGGAATTAAAGTAGTTGGCTGGCATTTGCATCTCCTAGATCTTTAATAGATACATAACTGGGATCACAGTCAGCCCAAAGAGATGCCAGCAGTGTCAAAGGTATGAAGGAACTTAGTTAAACTGAGGAAGTCAAACCAAAGCAGACTGATATTATTCTTTGGGCATCCTATAATTGAATAATAAAGCAGAAGATGGTTTACCCTAACTGGGTAAAATGTATTACCACTTCATCCCCACATGAGAACTATAATTTATCTCTTTTTCAATATGCAGGTAATGTTTTTCAAAATTCCTTTTGTGTGTCATAAGTCATAATGTTAGTAATAGCTTATGTTTTTTCCATCCACAATTTTGAATTTACAGGTTAGTGCAAAATTACATTTAACCTCTCTAGCTTTAATTTGTTAATTGAATGGTTTGGATTAGGTGATTGCTAAGATCTCTTTTAACTCACTGCCACTTTATCTTAACAAGAATAAATTTGGCCTTTTTTTCTGTAAGCCTCTGTATTTTCTCATTACAGTGGCTGATCAAAAAATACTTAAAATTTTTAAAGCATTTTCTTCCATTTCTACTTTTTATTTGGTTAAACAGTAACATATATTACCATTCTTTTATTTTAATGATTTTAACAATCCCGTCATGTGAGTGTTATGGAAAGAAGGCCTCTCAGAAGGGCAAATTATTATCGTGGATTCTTTTTACCAAGCTATAGAAAAATATATATAAATATACTTGATATCCAAAGACATGAGGGCTGATATTAATACTGACATTCAAAGGGCATTACTAAAGATAAAGGATAAGTTTATGAACAAAAAAAGGTGGATAAGAACTGTTTTTTTCTTTCAAAGTAATTTATTTGATTCTGACCCCAAAATACAGGAAAGGAGCAAGGGCGACCCCTGCCACCTCTTGGTCACACATCTTCCTAGTTTATGCTTCTCTAAAATATCCTTTGTATAACAGTAAGCTCATGCTGTCCCTAAGCATTTCTTCACATTATAACAGCCACAGAGTATGGTATATGACCAGGTGGGAGTTAAAAAGAGATGCCCCTTTCACAAGGCAGGGCTCCCTCCAATTAATGTTCCAGGTCCCTTTTGCCAATATTGAAACCAAAGTAACTGGTTGTTCTATTGGTTTTCTAAAACTCTCTCCTGAACAAGTAGGTCATAGACAAATTATGCCTGTACAAATCTTAGAGCTGTTTAAAATAACCTTATAGAAAGGCAGTGACTAAGGCCCTTCCCTTGCCCCCAGCTTTAGTCCCAGGCTGCCTGTGGCACCTGGATTGCCGCCCCTGGATCCCCCACATCCCAGGGCGATGATGCAGGAAGGGTAGGGTCCCTCATATCCCAAGGTTGCAATGGCGGAAGGGTAGGCCAGGCCAAGCATGAGGAATAAACACGTATATATACACGTATATATACGTATACATGTATATATATGTATACATGTATATATGTGTATATACACACATATATATACACCTATATGGATACATATATATGTATGTGTATATATACACACACACATATATGGAGAATATATAATATATATATTTTTTTTTTCCTTTTTTTGAGACGGAGTCTCACTCTGTCACCCAGGCTGGAGTGCAGTGGCGCAATCACTGCTCACTGCAGCCTCGACTTCCCAGGATCACACCCAGCCCAGAGATATATTTTTAACTACTGTCAAAGCTGAACACATTAGAAAGGAAAATTCTTTTTCTTTTTTTTAACAATAAAAAATGACATCGTTAAACAGTATTTATTACTAGTGTTTATCAGATGATTCCATATTTAATTAGATGAGATTATATTACATAGACTGAGTTAATTGTGTAATAAAAATGGATGAATCATAAAAACTTTAATCAACAAATTTCACATTTCAGTTTAATACAGTTAAGTAAGCCAAATTACTAGTATAAAGAAAAGAAATTCTATTCTGTGTCTGAGAAGGTTAACTGGATTTACTAAAGGCAAAAGAAAAAAAAAAGTCTATTCGTTATGCTAATAAAATTAGTTTTGCATAAATGTAGTCTCAAACTTATCATAAGGTTACATATCTCTGAAAGCTTCTTAAGCCCTACTTGTTGAGTTTGTTGTAATGTAAAGATCTTAATTCAACTTTCCACTAAGCACAACACTCACCTATGGAGGATGACAGGACCCCTTCATTCTATTCTTCTTACTTCACTTTCTCCAGTTTTAATTGGGCATCAAAATAATGTGAATGTATTTTCAGATAAATAAAATGACAGGAATGGTTATCTTTCTTTTTCGCTAGTGTTGCTTAGTAATTTATTTTGGGGCACTGACCTCATATGTAAATTTTATCTCCAAGGGAGTCTTATTTAGTAACTATTAAGCCAGAGAAAAAAATATGAATAGCTACCATTATTAAGCACTTGGTATGTATTAGGCATTTTGTAAAACTCATTTAATCACCACCACAATGCTTAATGGGAGATGCTATTACTGCTATTTTACAAACACAGAAAATGAAACTTAAAGAAGCCGGGCTATCAAACTAGTAGGTGATAAAAATATTGTTGCAGCCCAGGACAAGAATTAAGAGTCTTCACACTGTCCATATTGAAGTTGCGTGTGACTCCCAGGCCCTGAATAGTCCAAGAATGTCAAAAATAAATGTATACAGTGCTTCATCTTTAAACATTTTCATATATTTTATCTTGTTTGCTCCTCAAAACAGTCCTATGAAATGACTAGAATATTTACAGGTGAGGCAGTTGCAGTTCAGAAACATTAGGGGAATTTTCTCAAAGATAGTGTGTGGTAGACGAAATCTTCAATTGTAGCTTAAACCCAAAATGCTGTTTTGGTCTGAAAATGGAAGAGAAGGACCACTCAGACTCATTGGAAGTGGCTTTCACTTTGGTGAATCCCAGTGAGATTGAGGATATCAGCGAGTCAGGTGGCACCCCCTTGCCTTTGTTGGTGTCCAAGGTTTGGTGGTGAATATAGCACAGGTGGTGTGAGAAGTGCTCCCCTTACAGGTGACTTTTATGTGGGTATTTGGGAAGAGTTCCCACCAGCATTCAAGGTTCCACCCTGATACATAAAAAAATTCCTTGCTAAGTGACATGTTTCTATGTCCTTTTATAAAATCTTTCAACTGCCAAATAATAAGTATACATATTCATGGAGTATATAGTGATATTTTGAAACTTATAAAATATAGTGATCAGATGAGGGTAATTAGCATATCCGTCATCTCATTTATAATTTAATTGTATTGGGAACATTCAATATCCTCCATCTAGCTGTTTGAGACTACGTATTGTAAATTATAGTCATCCTACAGTGTTGTAGAACACCAGAACTTACTCCTGTCTAGCTGTAAGTCTGTATCCTTTAACAAATTGCTCCATTTCTTCTTAGATCACTGGCCCTCAGAAGAACTGAACCTGGCCTACAACGTACAGCATTCTTTTATAAGTTTGAGACAAGACATACGTAGTTTTGTTATTGTTGACAACCTCCATTCTCCCTCACATGGAACTGTAATCTTATTCATAAATATTAGCACAGAATCACCTTATTATCATTATCATAATTGCCAGAGACATGACCCACACTCAACTTCCAGAGTCGGTAAGGGCAACGAGTTCAAGAAATGGATATTAGGACTTGCCCTGAGGGAAGCCGAAAGACAACGCTTGGAACAGATCCTTCTGGTTTGAAAGCAATGTTACACAAAGCCAGGTCTCCCGACTCCTCATTCATGCCCTCATTACCATTTCATTTCTCACTTTTTCCAATATGTAAAATGCATACACACACACATTTTCTGGTAAAACATGTTCAGTCCCTGTTTCTATGCACGTAATCACTGAGTTCTTTAAAAATATTTAATATATCAAAATCTGAATTTTCACATTTTTGTCTTCAGAAAATCAGCAGGTAATTTACGATGTTTTTAAAGTTTCCAATTTCATAATGAAAACTGATAAAAAGAAGTTGAGAATCACCTGGCTGAAGTGTATTGCAGATTACCAGACATAGCCCTTGTCTGTACATACATAAGTAATTTTACTATAAAAGTTAAGTGTATATTTGTAGCAGAATCACATAACTTGATGTTCTTGGATGTTGGCACTACATGGAGCTAGGCTTTGTTCATGCATCTGCTGCTTAATGTGAGATCTGCAGAAAATAGTTTACCCTCTCGGAAGAGCAAGTGATTTAAAAGCATGCAACCTATTTCACTGAGGGTCAACATATAGTATTTACTAGGTGAATATTAGCTCCCATCCCACTCTGCCATCCACTATCTTCCCTTTAGTCTCTCCTTTGTCTTTTTACAAGGCTGACATTCATTCTTCATACAACTGTTTCTTTCAACAAACTGGCATCTATTAAACAGAATTTAAATCTGAATTGGAATTAACTTTAAAAGTGCACAAATGGAATTTTCTTCAGAAATATCCAACATCACACCTTTCCTGTTCTTTATTAAGAGCTTCAGAATGAAAAACACAAACTCAGCCCACTGTGGGGATATAGATCTGTATTATGGAAAAGAACAAACAAGTTATTTGAAAATACATCCCCCATTACAGTTACATGAAACTAGCATCTCATTTGTGCAAAGCTTTGATCTTCTAGTAATGGCATAATTTTAGACACAGTGTGTGAATTATATAAAACTGTGTCACAATACCTGTCCCCAATAAACCAATCTATTAAAAACAACACTGAAGCAACTTATTGCCACCTTTCTCTGTTCTTAGTGCTGCTGAAACTTTATCCTCTATTCCCACTACTTTTTCTCCATGCCTCTTCTGTCTTCCCAGGATCCTTACCTAACAGAATTGTAGCCTCCCGCTCACTCCTAGATCTTGCCGTCACATTTAGTGGCAAGGTATTGAAAGATTCTATGTAGATTCTAGGTATCCAGCAATATATCCTTTTCTCCCTAAAACTTATCAAAAGTATTTTTTCTTGACTTTGTCGTGTTTTCTAATCCCTCTTGCATCACATTCTAGCATATAAAAGGAATTGCTATATATTTGATTTCCTCCTGGTCTATGTGGTCATAAAGACTCGGTAGTCAAGAATAATACTTCTTCAATGTTTTCCTCATCTCTGAATATTCATCTTGGTAACCTGAAATTTGGGTATTATATGGAATTGGAGTTAATTTCATGGCCTGGTGACTTTCAGAATCTGCCACAGCCTTGTCAGTTTCCCCTCACTAGCATTCTTCTCCTGATTCCCTCCTTCCTGGATAATCGCAGACATCAGTGAGGTTGCCTTTGTGATTGCCCAGTATTCTGAGTGTCTTTGGTAATTCTCTGACTCTCCTTAGAGTCAAGCTCCAAAGGATGCCTGTATCCATGGCTGTCTATGTCTATCATTATGTATGAATGCATATTTTTTGGAGTTCAGTTAAGTTATATTGTGACTGCACATTTTAGCAACTCATAAGTAATTTATTAAGAAATAGCAATCCAGTTCAACATAGAGTATGTTACAAGTCAGACTATTCTCACCCTTCCCTGTACATAGAAATGGCTATTTCCCTGGATGACTTTTTCATACTCATGGAATATTTCTTATTCAACCTCACATCCCAGGTGAAAACAATACCTAGGACACTGGAGGTAGCCAGGAAATTATGCCAAAATGCTTGGGAATTCTAGGGAGAACCACAGCTTTCCTATTTGGTTGATGTGTGGTGAAACTCATCTTAAATGCTCCCAAGTTCAGGAATAAGGTACATCATCCAAGATGGAGACTTTAAAAGCTGCAGTTCCATTACACTAAGGTCTCAATGGAAGTAGGGAGATCTTCAGACTAAACAAAACTCCATACCATGACTCAGAACTGTTTTCCTTCCAGTCTTGTAGCTTGCATCCACTCCCCTACACCTCTTGCTCCCACATGCATGTCCATGTGCACTAGCCTTGTGCTCTAGGTAGGCAGAACTTGAGTATTACTGAACATCTCTATATCTACTACTCTTTTCCTAAAATGCCCCCTTCTCCATCCAGCAAAATACTTTCATCCTTCTACAATCTGTTTACATGTCTCTTTGGGAAGCTTTCCCTGAACCATCAAACTAAGTTTTCTTTTCTCCCTCTGAGTATTTACGTCATGCATACAAATTTCAGCACTTTTTGCCTTGTGTTATATTTTCCTGGCCACTTCTAGAATGGGTAACTCATCTTAACTTATGCAGGACTATCCCTGTTTGAAAACCGAAAGCCCTGCATCCCAGGAAACTCCTTAGTCCCAGGCAAACTGAAATGATTGGTCATCCAACTTGTGTCTCTCTCCCACTGGAGTATGAGCCTCCTGGAGGAAAGGATTGTGTCATGTTCACCTTTGTGTCCTTAGTGCCCAGAATACTGAGGAATCAATGGAATTATATATGAGACATAAAGCACTTAAACTACCTAGTCAGGTTGTCAGATACCAGTAGAAGAGGACTTATTAGTCTTGTCTCAAATACAGAAACATCTTGAAATAGTGTGGTCTTTTAGTTTTCCTTTAGCTATTCTATGAACTTATAATTCATTACTTTCACTCAATCTAGAAGCAGACGGTTAGAAATACCTTTGATAACAATGATCTCCTCCTGTACTCAGCAATAACATTTTAGAGAGATGCTTTATGGGAGTGAGAAGGGATCAATAGAAAACATTTTTTAATGCATGCCTAGTGGCTCTGAATTTTTTGAAATTGAATCTATGTACCTTGTAGGTCCTGGGTGCTTCATGATGTGATTGACAGTGCGTACAGCCGTGTCTGCTGGGAGTTAATTCGAAGTTTTCCATGGAATTAGTGAAGAGTAATGGCTTAGTAATGAATCTTCCTTTATATATAAAATACACATTACAGGTTAGTGTCTTAACTAAATAACTTAGCATTACTACTGAGGGAGGGAAGAGATCTCATTTATGTGAAAATATACATTTTGAGAAGCTCAACCTAGTGTGGAGTGGAGGACAGACTCAGCTGTAAGAGTTTCAGTGCCAATATGTGGATATTCTTCTCAGTTGGCCATGATTCCACCTCCCACCTGGATACTATTTCCCCAATGCAGACACCCTGATGTCCAGGAAGAGCAGGAGAAATTAACATGTGAATGACTCAATCTTCCCATTCACATTCACAAAGCAAACTGACATTCCCCCAGGTACAGTAGGGAATAATGAATGAACATTTATAGAAGGAAAATTATCACTTAAGTGTTAGAATTGGGAAGAAATCTTTCAAGAGGCAGGATTCAATTATTCTGTTTTTTAAAAATGCTCCAAGTAAAATAGATTCCATTTTTCCATTTATTCAAAACTCATATTTTATAATAACATATTTAAAACATTAGGCTTTAATCTAGTAGTTCTAAAATTCAGCATCTCAAAGCCCTGTAAGGCATACATTGTATTATATAACCTTGTTTTGCATCATAATTCTTTTTTGCCCCTGTTTTCTCTCCCCTGCTAGACTATGTGCCTGATTCATCTTTGTCCCTCCCCTACCAACCATAGTGTCTAGTCAAGACACTTTGGGAAATAAATATTTGATGAATGATGATAGTTAGCATTGGTTGAGTACTTATATCCAGGCACTATTCTTAAGCAGTTTACCCATTTTAACTCATTTAATATGCACAACAACTCTATAAGGTGAATATTATTTTTATCTGACTTTACAGGTGAAAAATTCTGAAGCACAAAAAGGGTAAATGATGTGCTCATGGTTACACACCTAGGATGTGCGGGAGCTTGGATGTGAGCATCATGACTACAGAGACTAAGCTCATAATTATACTATCCTGTCTTCTTGGAAGAGGGTTGGCTCCAGAAGATCCTTCTGGGGTTATTTTCCTCCCATAGTTTCCAAAGCATGAAGTTGTTTTTATTCCATTTATTCAAACATGACAGTAGAGAAAAGATTATGAAGTCTTCCCAAGGCTTTATTCATATTAAAATGAATAAAATATAGTCAGGGAGGGTGCAATGTCTGTGTTTGCCTGCTAGTTCAGCTGTAGTCTAGGGGTTCAGATGGGAGGTGGTAACAGTGCAGAGATGGGAAATTGGAATTGGGGTTAGAGAAAGCCTAGGGATTCCAAGCAACCATGAAATCCACACTACGTTCATTCAGGAAGCCCCAAAAGAAGCCAGTTTGCATTGTGGTCATCCTGAGCCACAACGCCAAGCTCCAAGCCAGTCCTCTCACTCCTACTCTCAATGCTGAGTTGCTGCTTCTCTAATGCTCCCACATTTCATCTCTAATATAGTGCTTTTCCTTATTCACACTTTTCTATTGTAACCCAAGATAGCAGCTGCTATAAGTTATCAGTTCCTTAGATTTAAATCGTTTATCACCAAAGTGGGATGACATTTTCTCCTATCACTGGAATATGTTGAAAGATTCTGTTTTGAAGGATTCCGTGGATTTACCCAAATGTAAAAATGATTGTACCAAATAAACTAGCCCTGAGTTTCACACCAAGTTCTGATTGTCCACAATGTGTGTGTGTGTGTGTATGTGTGTGTGTGTGTATAACAGGGTCTGGCTCTGTCACCCAGGCTGGAGTATGGTGGGACAATCTCAGTTCACTGCAACCTCTGCCTCCCAAGCTCAAGTGATCCTCCCACCTCAGCCTCCCAAGTAGCTGAGACTACAGGCACTGGTGCCACCAAGCCTGGCTAATTTTTATACTTTTAGTAGAGACGGGATTTCGCCACGTTGCCCAGGTTAGTCTCAAACTCCTATGCTCAGGCAGTCTGCCCACCTTGACCTCCCAAAGTGCTAGGGTTACAGAAATGGGCCATCATGCCCTGCCCACACTGTGTATTTCACAGAAGAGTGAAGCTAGAAAACAGAGATATATCTTCTTTCCTGCCTGCCTTCCTCCATTCATGTATTTATTCAGTAAATATTTGAGCACTGTGTACCTCATGCCTTGGATAATTAGTACAGTCACCTTGGATACCTTGGAAACATTTTATCTGTGATATAGTCTCCACTTAAAAGCTGCTCCCTTCTCTCTTCCTCATTGATTATTTCTAAATGTCCACTGAAGTCAAGATGGTGGGAATAGTAACCTGCAGGTACAAAGGTGTCATTCACGACTATGCACTGAAAGAGACTCTCTGCAAAAACCCCAGGAGAAGCAAGGTGGGTTGTGAACAGACTGAGATACAGATATACACGGAGCACTGATGGTAAGGGTTGGGGGATGGCTTTGATAACCTTCAGCAAACCTGTCCTGTGCATACTGATGGGCTCAGTATGTAAGACTTTCCTCCTAATTCCTCCCTTCCCTCTCCACAATGAAGAAAATGACAGGCAAATAGGACCTGGACCAGGGACCACCTTTGGCAGCATGTCCTCTAATCAGCTGCAAATATTTCCTTCCCTCAGTGCTTGTTTGAAACTTCTGAGGCCAAAGTCCTCTTCAGGAGCAAAGATGCATTTCCTAATCCCCCCTGAGGCCATAGACAGAAAAAGAGGCTTCTGCATAAATCTTATCAGGCAAGATACCCCTTATGCAACACCTTTTCACACATTCTGAGCTTCTAACCCAGGGGATCACAGCCCTAGCTGCACACTAGGGACACCTGGGAAGCTTTCTTTCATTTAAAAAATGCCAGTGCCTGTGGATCTCATTCTGAAATTATGAATCAGTTGATTTAGGGTAGGCCTGAGTCTTCTGTTTTCTGTTTGTTTTTGAAGCTCTCTGGTGCATCTGGAATTTTAAAGCACTGCCACATAGGAACTTACTCTAAGTTTCCATTCCATGGTGAGAGGAGAGAGTCAGACTGCAGATAAGTGAATGTGAGGACAAAGAGATCAGGCAGTGGAATTTCATCCTTAAATATCCTGAGTCCTTTGCCATTTTTAATTTGGAAGCATCTCTCATCAGTAGTCTTTCCCTTCTGTAAAGAGAAAATGGAGTCTTCAAGATATACCCACTTCAGAATATGACTCTTACTCTTTTAACTGTTAATAGCTCAAGATTCTCTTAACAAAATATGACAACAGACTAGATATAATTAAATAGCAAGAACTCTTGGTAGCTTCCCAGTCTCTTGTTCTGTACGGGAGCTAGATGAAATAGCTAGTACTTATCTCACAGAGCCTCAACAATGAGAAGGATGACGTTTGTCATTCACATCTTTTTGTACACATTGTAAGACCCCCAAATCCTTGCTGAAAGAACTTGAAACTATTCATTTTGGAAGCATAAGGAAGACAAGTTTCTATTCAGCTACAATCACATTTCTTTGTGATAAGTCTTTCAGAGCTTGTGAGCATTTTAAATTTCAAATGAATGACTTCATTTGTGACAATGGAAATGTTCTGTAGCAATTAGCTTATGGTGCTAGAGCCATACCCTGCTTCTGCTGTCTGTGGGGTCCAAAGCTTGCCAAGCTAGCTCATTGGTATTTTCATTCTCTGTGAACTCTAGAAACTCATTTTGATGATAAATGGAATATTTTCAACATAGTGACCATAAAGCAGGTGGCTACACATTAACTTTTCTAAGAAAATAATTACATGCAGGTGGCAAGTTGGAGGAACTCTGTTGCATGCATAACTGCATCCCAGAAAGTTTTTGTGATGTATTTTCTAAGGATAAAGTTATGCATATGACGAACAATGACTTAGCAAAACGGATATAGAACAGATAGGAAACAAGAAAAGTTGATATCCTAGTACATTTCTTGGTTTCTTAAAGTTATTGACATATGTTTGAAAATAAATGTTTTAAAACACACACTCATCATTTAGTTATTTAACAAAAAAAGCTATTTTTCATTCACTGTGTTAATGCTCAATACACAAAGATAAATAACACATGTATCCTGTATATAGGAGTACACAATCTAGGGAAGGAGATCAGCATGAAAATTAATAATTAAAACACATTGTAATAAAGTTAGGATAGCGTGTGAAATTCATTATTGTAAAATTATTATTTAGGATGCCGTATACTACATCACAGGAATCTCTTTATTCAAAATTTGGAAAGGAATGTCACATAAGACTTAGGAATACCATGTCCTTCTAAACAACTGGCTTGAGTGCATCTTAAATACTATGAATAGTATAATTGGTTTCTCTCTCCTGTTGAATTAGCAGCTTAAAAGCTGAAAGCTAATTTGCAACAAAACTCTAATAAACAAATAGGAACCTATCTTATCAATTCTATTGATCTCCCACCTAGATTCAACTAACTTCACCCTAATTTTTTTGCTTTTGTTGTTGTTTTCCTAAAATCCTCTTAATGATGAAGTGGCATATAAGAAAATAAGTGAATAGTGACTATTGTCAATAATAACTTAATTGTATATTTTTAGGAGATCAAGACCATCCTGGCTCACACAGTGAAACCCCGTCTCTACTAAAAATACAAAAAAAATTAGCCGGGCTTGGTGGTGGGCCCCTGTAGTCCCAGCTACTCAGGAGGCTGAGGCAGGAGATTGGGGTGAACCTGGGAGGCGGAGCTTACAGTGAGTTGAGATTGCCCCACTGCACTCCAGCCTGGCTGACGGAGCAAGACTCTGTCTCAAGGAAAAAAAAAAAAAAAAGAAAAAAAGAATGTAATTGGATTATTTGTTACTTAAAGGATAAATGCTTCAGTAGATGGATTTTTTTTTAAGTGAATAAACTGCAATGAGAGAAGTCTGTTCAAAGTTTTCTGATAACCCAGGAGGGAAGAATATTACACAGGCGGGAAATGTGGCTGGGAGGGGTGAGGGAAGGAGACACAGGGGAGATAGGAAAACATCCTCAGAATAACGGCAGTAACCACTGCAACACTTCAATAATAGTAATAAGAAATAACTGTACCACAAAAAAAATAAGCACCATACCTTCATTGTTGGGTTCTCCCTGGGTATCGAAGGGAGATACAAACATTTTAAACATTTCTCTTATCCTCACAGCAACCCATGATGTAGCTATTAATGTCCCCATTTTACAGATAAAGATATTGAAGCTTAGAGAGTTAGAAATGTGCCCAAGATGCCACCTGAAACCCAGGTTGTCTTGCTTCAAATGCTGCCCTATTTATATACTGAATCTCGTGGAAAGATAAGAGGTCTGATAGAGGGTCACTGATCAAAGTAGCTCCAAGTATGTTCAAAGCAGAGGACACATGTGGTGATGCGGCCAAAGGTGAAGCTACAGAAATGAGCGAGGGCAAGATCAGGAACAGTATATGTTTAAGTAATAGGAAGGCTTCAAAGGATTTTAGTAAGGAAGTTACATAATAATGGAGAAATGAGAAAACAGGCATCAAACTCTGGTCCTTCCAAAACAGCGTGTAGTATTAGAGTTTACAGTGTTAGAGTTTACAGCTCACATGCTTTACAGGCACCGATATTATTAGTTCACTGTGCACCACAGTCATGATGCACAAGGCCTTGGTGCACAAGAGCATTACAATAGCATTTTATTTCCATCGGAAAATAATTTTACATAGATGGTTGTACTTTGAACCCCTTACAAATGAGTTTCATTAACAAAGAGCATTGTTAGAAGAACTCCCTTCCTAAACAGCACCAAAGGCAGTTAGAGCAAGGTCCCAGTGCTTCTGAAGTTTCCCCAATAAAGCCTTTCTTAGAAATGAAAAATGATGACAGTGATGGTGGTGATTAAGATGGTGACGGTGATACAAGCTGCTGCTGATTATTGAGCATGCCTGTACTCAAAACCATATGCTAATATTCATTACTTCACTTAATTCTCACAACCCCCCCAGGAAGGAGGCATTCTGCTGGTATTACAGATTAAGACACTAAGACTCAGGTTCAATAACTCACCCAAGGTCACACTGCTAGTCAAGTGGTAGAACTGGAATTTGAATACAGGACTGATTGACTGCAGAGCCTGTGGGGCAGGCAGCTACTTTACTCTGTCTCCCTTGAGAAAAGAATTAGATCTTACAGTTGACTTACCTTGTTTCTGGGAACTGCTTTGAAATGATCTGATTCATAGTATTGGAAAATTGGTTGTTGAGATGTTGCTGCTTTTATCTCCTTTCTTTTCTGAAGCTGTAAGTGGTTTGTGTTGGGGACGTGCAGGGTGTACACACATGGTAAGTATGTGTGTACATGCCAATGTGAAATTGTACATCAAAAAGAAAAAAGTGTGCAGAGATTCATTTTAGAAATAAACACGGCCAAGTCCAGCCTTCCCACTGGACATGTGATTTAGAGCAAATAATCCGATCTCTCCATGTGTCAGTCTCATTGCCTTTAAAAGGGGGATAATTAGAATGCAAGTCTGTGTTGTTATGAAGCTTCTTTGAAGAAAATTATATATAGGAACTGGCCAAGAGTTAAGTACTCAGTATTTGTCAGTTTCTCCTCCATCCCTTCTCTCCTCTTCATGCTTGCCTGCCATAATTCTATTTCAGTTTGCACGAAGAACCAAAATCAATGTATATGCCAGCCCTGTCATGGGATGTTTATATCCTAGAGAAAGAGCAACATAGGCCCACCACTGAAAGCAGGATTGTTGGTTCCTACTCTCCCCACAGCAAAGGAACTCTAAATTTCAAACAGCCTGCTATATAGGAATTCACAGTGTGCTTGGACTATAAGCTCTCAGTTTAGCTGGGCCACAGTTGCTTCAAGCCACTCTGCATCTGATAGCTACGAGTTTGTCCTCTCACCATGTAGAATATGAATTCTCCACTTTTGATTGATTTCAGCATCAACTGTCCTACATATGCATTCTGTAACTTCTGCAAAGACCTTGGGAGTCTTTCTCTTGAATCCCAGTCTCTCAATCCAGGACTAACTCTAAAAAGTGTAGACTCTGGTTGCTATACTCTATCAAAGAATTTACCTCACATTCATCCTGTTTGATATGGGGACTCTGCAAAGCTCAGGTGATGTTCTTTTCTTCAACACCATTCAGTATAAATTTCATTTCTTGCCCACTTATTTTATTGCGTATTAAACTCATCTCAAATGAACATAGTAGACCAGAAAGTAAGTGCACTTTCTAGTTCTTTTAGCTGAATCATGCATGATGTAAATAGAACAACATATGATAGATCCTTTGAGAACTCAGCACTTGTCACAGAAATGTGTGTTGTACACAGGCCAGCCCAGTCAGGAGCCTAACGGCGTGCTGGGTGAGGCACTTGACTGTAATCAGATAAGGTGGCCCTTAATCACCTGCCCTCTACAGAGCCATACGTATGGTCTTTTAAATGACCTTGCCCCACTGTTATCCTAATTGGAAATTTTCTTTTTTAGCCACATAAATAGAAGAACACAGTTTGAAAATCCTGTCCTGGAAGCAAAAAGGAAGCTACAGCAACATAACATGCCCCACACAGAACTTGGAACAAAGCCCCTGCAGGCCCCAGGTTTCCGAGGTATGATACCTGTCAGCATGTGGTGTTTCAAAGGGAAAATTGTCTGTCAAACTGCCTGCTCTTCCAAATATGTCTGTAGCTTGGACCATTTTGAAAATTTGATTTGCTTTCTCCAGACCCTCCTATTAGCTTTAGCTGGATGTTTGCATTCTCTCTAAACTAATGCCTTTAGCAACCGCAGATGAAGTTAAACCTTATAGGAATGTACAGCATGTCACCAGGTGGAGGAGATAACTGGATTTTTATAGTGGCCCTGTAAACTCCAGAGATTCTTAGAGACTCATAAGTTTGTCCTTAAAAGACCAAGCACAAGAATGAGGCTTGTTCTCCTTTGTGACAGTAGACAACTCCTCATGGACATTACCTAGGCCCAAATCCATCCGCCCCGGTGCAGCCCCGGAGAGGTCGCGCAGTGTGAATGACTTGTCTTACTATCAGCGCGACCCAGCAGGGAGGCCCTGGCTGTTTGGTACGTCCCAGGGCTGCTTGCGGGACCTGACTACACCTGGGAGCCACGTAGTGGGATGAGTTGCTGCACGAACTTTTCACAGCTAGTGAGCTTCTAAATAAAAGCACAAGAGTCTTTAGAGTCGGGAGCTCTGGGCTTGCCTGCTGATAATTTTCACGCCATATAATGCAGCATAATTAAATGAATGTAAAGGTCTCCTGATGAACTTCTGTCCAACTATAAACATGAATTTGATAAAGCAAACATAGGAGAAAGGATTATATGTGGTTTTTATTTATGTTTTAAAGAAGCTCTGTTTTTAATAAAGATACACGTGATATGTAAGTGGACAGAAAAAGCAGAAGTCTAATAGAATGACTCATTATTTTAGAGTTTATTACATGTCACCTAGAATGTAACAACAAAGATATCATGCAGAATACTTAACTGAGTTACCATGTACAATTTGGCTGTTACAAATATTAAATCAGATCACCTAAATATAACACATTTTAAAAGAGTAATATAAAATATTTATCTGTGATGGAATTTAAAGCAGATATTAATTGTTTCCTAGTATGACTATTATTTTTTAAAACACTTATTATACTTAGGAATATATTTATTACAGATCGTAGCTGGAAAAGCATATTATATAACAAATTAGCAGGTAAATCAATGCAGTGCCTGTTCAGATTATTCAGGCATATGATTTGAATCTATCAACATATTGTTACAAAATGTGTTACCTTTACATTCATAATTATATCTAAAAACATTGGCTTGCCTTTTGCTCACATTTTAGAGTATACTAAACACTATCGGAGCCAATAACAATTTATTTACCTGATTATCTTTATAGTATCTCACAACAGAGCGGTGTAAACAAAAGTCAGTCCCACATACAGGTACTCTTTCTAAGCAATCTGGACTTTTGAGTGTGTGATCACATTCCACTGTTTCTCTGTTTGTGATACTGCACATGCTGAAATGTGCTGTTATTCACTTTAAAAAAATCACAAGTCCTTTTCATGTTTCTACCCTTATTTCTTCAAGGCTTAGTTTAGGATCGGCCACTGACACATACCTCCTACCTGGAATCTTTTCTAACAACCAGAGGAACAGATCCAGATGTTGTCTGGATGATTTGGGCTCCTTGTCCTCTTTCTCAGAAGGCTCTGGCAGCCTGTTGACACAGCCTTTTTTTTTTTTTTTTTTTTTTTTTTTTTTTTTTTTTGAGACGGAGTCTCGCTCTGT
This sequence comes from Macaca nemestrina, assembly GCF_043159975.1. Taxonomy (NCBI): domain Eukaryota; kingdom Metazoa; phylum Chordata; class Mammalia; order Primates; family Cercopithecidae; genus Macaca; species Macaca nemestrina. The sequence continues at coordinate 57,717,773 of NC_092128.1, read as the reverse complement.
CGCCCAGGCTGGAGTGCAGTGGCCGGATTTCAGCTCACTGCAAGCTCCGCCTCCCGGGTTCGGGCCATTCTCCTGTCTTAGCCTCCTGAGTAGCTGGGACTACAGGCGCCCGCCACCTCGCCCGGCTAGTTTTTTGTATTTTTTAGTAGAGACGGGGTTTCACCGTGTTAGCCAGGATGGTCTCGATCTCCTGACCTCGTGATCCGCCCGTCTCGGCCTCCCAAAGTGCTGGGATTACAGGCTTGAGCCACCGCGCCCGGCCAACACAGCCTTTTTTAAGCCCAAGAAGGCTAAATTAATGAGTGGAAACTGATTTGACAAAAACTCTGCCTCCAAACCAAACAGCTTTTTCATCTTTCCCTGGATGCTTGGGACTGCTCTTCATGTGTAGGAAGTTCTAATAGTTTTGCTCCTCTTGTAGTCACCACCTGCTTGCATTTGCTATGTAAGACCCCCACATTTACCCCTGGGATTGTCGCTGCTCGGGGGCTGGCTTTCTCTTGTCTGAGAACTTGCCTTGAACATGCCTTTTTCTTTTTTAACTTATATTGGCCGATGTAGAAAAACCACTCTTCACCCGGGATGCATCCCAGTTGAAGGGAACATTCCTCAGCACCACCCTAAAAAAGAGCAACATGGGTTTTGGATTTACCATCATTGGTGGAGACGAGCCTGATGAGTTTCTGCAGGTGAAAAGTGTGATTCCGGATGGCCCCGCAGCACAGGATGGAAAAATGGAAACAGGTAAGACCCTTCACGGTTTACAAAATTGTTTTGCAACATCTTTTTTTCTAAAGGCAAATATAAGGAGCTTCTTTTGTGTTTTTATTCAAAAGACAAAGGTCACTTCACTTTAGGAAAAGCAAAAAGCATAAATTATGTTTCCCCTAAGTTTAAAAATATCAAGTTGAATTAATTTAGAAACAATTTCGAATATAATCTTTGCCTTCTTTTTTAGACTACCCCTTCTGTTTGCTGGATTCAATGGTCTCTTGAGATTGACACTTTTCTAATTTATCTCTAGAGTTTGTTCTTAGGGGTGTGATTAACATTTCACACTTTTCTAACTTATATTCAGCCACAGTATTTTAAAATCTGTGATAATCTTATAATATTCTCATGCTATATAACCCAGGTTAGTTATTGAAATATACATGCCTATCTCATACAGAAAATTTTAAACTGGACTAAGTCTGTCCCCATATAATGTTTTCATATGTGAGTCTTTTCTAGTCCTTAAAAATTACTTTTCCTATATAATTACTCAGATGTCTACTCAAATCACAATTGAAATTTATTTCATGTGGAAATACAGAGGCAAATTGCTAAGGGCAGGAACATATAAAAGATGAAAATTACAGACAGTAAATGAAAAAGTAATGAACAAGGTTTGGCTTCACAGTCTGATTTTAAATTTTCTTGCCTGGCCCATGATCTTGGGTAAGTCCCACAGCTTATAAATATTAATTTCCTTATCTAGAAAACAATGAAGAAATTAAGTTTGACCTATGTATTTTAAGTGCTGATTCAAGATTTGTATAGTGTAATTTTTTTAAATTATACTTTAAGTTCTAGGGTAGATGTGCAGAACGTGCAGTTTTGTTACATAGGTATACATGAGACGTGGTGGTTTGCTGCATGCGTCAACCCGTCATCTACATTAGGTATTTCTCCTAATGCTATTCCTCCTTTAGACCCCAACCCATGGACAGGACCCCCAGTGTGTGATGTTCCCCTCCCTGTGTCCATGTGTTCTCATTGTTCAACTCCCAGTGAACATGTGGTGTTTGGTTTTCTGTTTTTGTGTTAGTTTGCTGAGAATGATGGTTTCCAGCTTCATCCATGTCCCTGCAAAGGACAGGAACTCATCCTTTTTTATGGCTGCATAGTATTCCATGGTATATATATGCCACATTTTCGTTATCCAGTCTGTCATTGATGGGCATTTGGGTTAGTTCCAAGTCTTTGCTGTTGTGAACAGTGCTGCAGTAAACATACCTGTACATGTGTCTTTATAGTAGAATGATTTATAATCCTTTGGGTATATACCCAGTAATGGGATGGCTGGGTCAAATGGTAGTTCTGGTTCTAGATCCTTGAGGAATCAACTCACTGTCTTCCACAATGGCTGAACCAATTTACACTCCCACCAACAGTGTAAAAGTGTTCGTGTTTCTCCACATCGTCTCCAGTATCTGTTGTTTCCTGACTTTTTAAAGATCACCATAAACTGACATGAGATAGTATCTCATTGTGGTTTTGATTTGCATTTCTCTAATGACCAGTGATGATGAGCTTTTTTTCATATGTTTGTTGGCTGCACAAATGTCTTCTTTTGAGAAGTGTCTGTTCATATGCTTCGCTCACTTTTTCATGGGGTTGTTTTGTTCTTGTAAATTTGTTTAAATTCTTTGCAGATTCTGGATATTAACCCTTTGTCAGATGGATAGATTGCAAAAACTTTCTTCCATTCTGTAGGTTGCCTGTTCACTCTGATGGTAGTTTCTTTTGCTGTGCAGAAGCTCTTTAGTTTAATTAGGTCCCACTTGTCAATTTGGGCTTTTGTTGCCGTTGCTTTTGGTGTTTTAGTCATGAAGTCTTTGCCCATGCCTATGTCCTGAATGGTATTGCCTAGGTTTTCTTCTAAGGTTTTTATGGTTTTAGGTCTTAAATTTAAGTCTTTAATCCATCTTGAGTTAATTTTTATATAAGGTGTAAGGAAGGGGTCCAGTTTGAGTTTTCTGCATATGGCTAGCCAGTTTTCCCAACACCATTTATTAAATAGGGAATTCTTTCCCCATTGCTGTTTTTGTCAGGTTTGTCAAAGATCACATGGTTGCAGATGTGTGGTGTTTATTTCTGAGGCCTCTGTTCTGTTCCATTGTCCTGTATATCTGTTTTGGTACCAGTATCATGCCATTTTGGGTTACTGTACCCTTATAGTATAGTTGGAAGTCAGGTAGTGTGATGCCTCCAGCTTTGTTCTTTTTGCTTAGGATTGCCTTGGCAATGTGGGCTCTTTTTGGGTTCCATATAAAATTTATGGTGGTTTTTTCCAATTCTGTGAAGAAAGTCAATGGTAGCTTGATGGGGATAGCATTGAATCTATAAATTACTTTGGGCATATGGCCTTTTTCACGATATTGATTCTTCCTATCCATGAACATGGAATATTTTCCATTTGTTTGTGTCCTCTCTTATTTCCTTGAGCAGTGGTTTATAGGTTCTCCCTGAAGAGGTCCTTCCCATCCCTTGTAAATTGTATTCCTAGGTATTTTATTCTCTTTGTAGCAGTTGTGAATGGGAGTTCACTCATGGTTTGGCTCTCTGTTTGTCTGTTATTGGTTTATAGAAATGCTTGTGATTTTTGCACCTTGATTTTGTATCCTGAGACTCTGCTGAAGTTGCTTATTATCAGCATAAGGAGTTTTTGGGTTGAGACGATGGGGTTTTCTAAATATATAATCATGTCATTTGCAAAAAGAGACTATTTGACTTCCTCTTTTTCTATTTGAATACCTTTGTTTCTTTCTCTTGCCTGATTGCCCTGGCCAGAACTTCCAATACTATGTTGAATAGGAGTGGTGAGAGAGGGCATCCTTGTCTTGTGCCCGTTTTCAAAAGGAATGCTTCCTTTTTTTCCCCATTCAGTATGATACTGGCTGTGTGTTTGTCATAAATAGCTCTTATTATTTTGAGATATGTTCCATGTTTATGGAGAGTTTTTAGCATGAAGTGGTGTTGAATTTTCTCGAAGGCCTTTTCTGCATCTTTTGAGATAATCCTGTGGTTTTTGTCATTGGTTCTGCTTATGTGATGGATTACGTTTATTGATTTGCATATGTTGAACCAGCCTTGCATCCCAGGAATGAAGCCAGCTTGATCATGGTGGATAAGCTTTTTGATGTGCTGCTGGAGTCAGTTTGCCAGTATTTTATTGAGGATTTTCACAGCAATGTTCATCAGGGATATTGGCCTGACATTTTCTTTTTTTTTGTTGTGTCTCTGCCAGATTTTGGTATCAGAATGATGCTGGCATCATAAAATGAATTAGGGAGGATTCCCTCATTTTCTATTGTTTGGAATAGTTTCAGAAGGAATGATACCAGCTCCTCTTTGTACCTCTGGTGTAATTCGACTGTGAATCCTTCTGGTCCTGGACTTTTTTTTGGTTGGTAGGCTATTAATTACTGCCTCAATTTCAGAACTTTTTATCGGTATAGTGTAATTTTAAATGCCTTAGAATACTATTATAAAGTACAATAACTATATCTTTAAAGGAATATACTCTTTCACCATTGTCATGTTTTTCACATTTATTTAGTTTATGATATCATCTTTCCAAACTCAATCAGTTCTAGTAGATACAAAAATTAAAGAATTCCTTTGGAGAAAAAGTTCCGCCTTTTTTATGACCAGTACACTGATGAATTGTTCTTCCATGGGTTTTAAAGTGGTTTGTGTGTAGAGAAACAACAACAAAAAAAAAAACTGAGGTATTCATCTGACATTTTTAATTTTAAATATCACCAATGCTATATTACCATTTATCATATAGTTTCTGTATAAATAACTTTTTAAGGTACCCTTATGAGTATATTTGTCACTGCCACTCATTTGTGAGTAATGCATATTGTATCTCCTTAAAAGTTGAGATGAAGTTTCAAAACTAACTCACCACGTTTCCAAACACTACTGTTATAAAAGTCATGTGTACATAATTTTCTACAAGAGTGAGTGAGAAGGTGTCCAACTCTGCCATTCATTTGGTGATATTTTTCTGAGCATCCACATCTTCATGTTGCCAAAACCTCACAAACATCGAAGTTTTCAGTAAAAATTACCCTGTTGCCTACAATTAGAATAAAAGAAAATTATGGGACTAATTCCGTCTTGGGAGAGGGGAAAGACTCCCCAGTGCTTTTGAACTTCAGTGAAGTATTTCACAAATCCATTTCTTTTTCGAATAAAAATGTAGTTATTTTTCTTTCCACTATTTCATGTTTCAAAACTAGAAAAGATTTATTTCAGTGTAAACTTAAAAGACAAAATAAAAATATTTGCATAGAAAATATTTTTTCTTTTTTACTCATTTTGCTAGTTTGCCACACCCACACAGTCTAAGTTAGCTTTATTCAACCACAAAGTCAAAGCTTTATTTAGAATTTAGCAGACTGTCTTCATTTAAGATCATCACAAAGCAGGTCCTAGGGGAGATAAAAGAACCAAAGATTTAATTCTATTCACCATCTCCTATTTAGTCCCCTATGCATTTAACTTGCTGAGCACCTCTCTTTCATAGTCATTGCAGTGCGCCAGGGCTATAAAGATGGGAAGAACACAGACTTGTTTCTCAAGGCGTTCACAACTAGGAGGGGCCACATGCCCATAAACAAGTAATTGTAGCAAAATATAATAGGTCTGTAATAACCACAATATTGGCACAAAGTCAGGAGAGTAGGAGAAGTGAGCAACAGATGTTTGTTTGTTTGTTTGTTTGTTTGTTTTCTCAAGAGATGGGGTCTTGCCGTGTTGCCCAGGCTGGTGGGACTCAAACTCCCGGGCTCACGCAATCCCCCTGCCTCAGCCTTCCAAGTAGCTAGGACTACAGGAATGCAGCATCACACCTGGCTAAGCAACAGAAAATTTTTAAAGTATACTGCTAACTGTATAATTTTATTAGGCTTTTATAGGGATGATAATGCCTCTCATTGGAAAAGAGTTTAATCCAACAAAATGTAATGCTTGTTAAATATTTAAAAAATTTAAAATGTTTACCTGTAATTGTGAGACAATTTTAAAACGACATGTAAAAACACATTTCTGCAACATCCCACATGTTATAATAGAGGGAATGGCTCTTCAGTTCAATTCAGCAAATATTTAGTGAATGTGCCAGACATTTTGCTAATTACTAGCAAATCCCAAATTACTAGGGAAGCAAAAATTAGACAAATGTTTCTATCTCCCAGAAGTTTACCAGTGACATGTTAGTGAATATTTATATCAATGCAATAATAGAAATATGTACATAAGTACAACAGTAGTACAGAGGAAAGGGGGATCCATTCTGCTGGGAGGTGCTTAGGGAAGGCCTCATAGAGAAGATGATGCCTGAAAGAGTTTTGGATGATGAACAGGTATCTGCTAGGTGGACAAGTGATGAAGATCATGGGAAGAGGAAATAGCACATGTAGAGAGGCACAGTAGTGAGAAGTGCCTAGAAAAGAGGGTACGCCACCACCGTGTACATTAATGTTTCACCTTCAGTGTGAATTTATGGTGAAGTATGGGGTAAAATGATCATCATAAGTGGTGAAGATGAACTACTTAGACTTGCAGCAAACATCAGAGACAGTATAGAGTCATATATCCTCAAATAAAAACACCAGAATATCACAAATACACATATACCTGTGATTAAAACCATTCTCATAGAATTTTTCAACTAATTTTTAGCCCATTTGGCATAGAGGTTTACTCTATGGCTAATATTTTGCTTTACTTATATGTTCCTGGAACATAAAACAGTGCTGGGCAAATAACAGGTGCTCATAAGTACTTCTTGGATGGACAGACAGATGGATGGATGGAAGGACAGATGGATGGATGATTGGATGGATGCTTTTAAAAATGAAGAAATGAAATTTGAATAAGCCGAATTCCTCTTTTACAGTATAGCCTAGTCAATGCTAATTGGACAATGTACCTGACCACTGAAGCACCAACAAACCAGTTTTTCAGTTTCTGGATGAAATTTAAAAGACAAGTACATGGTAAAGACAAAATTAATTTTCTTTTTTATAATGACTTTATATATCAAATGAACCTCAAAAATTAACACAAATAATAGCCACTACAGATACAAAGGATAAGTTACTGGTATTGAAAAGGTGAGCAGTCTCATTTGACGTTGAAATAAACATGAAAATATTTTAGTCAACTTCTCCAGCTCTAGGTGATCTGTAATTTAGTCAAAGAGATGTCAGTAGTTTGTGCAGGCACAAAGGAAAATCCTCTGTACCAAAAAGTTTGACCCTGGGTCCTGTACAAGAGATATAAGGGTAGAGTTGGGAATTACTTCTTTCTTAGTCAGCACTGACTCCTGGGAAGGGATGGAGAACAGGAGAAAATGAGGGCAGTGTGCCTTTGGCTGCTTTTTGACAACTAATTGAGCCAATGATCCTATAATGTTGCAGAAGGATTCTCAGAAAGAATTACCATAGTGCCCAGAAACCCTCTGAATTCTTATTATTAAGTGTTCTACACATCCCAGCAATCATTTGTAAACACTAGAGACCCGGATTACATTGTTTAAAGTATTTTAAAAATCAAGTTTGATGTAACATGGCTTACACAGAAACCACGGAGTCTGAAAGATAGTTATCTAACATCCTTCAGTTAAAAAGCTTCCCTCTTTACATGATGTTTTATGTTTTTCCCCAGGCTAATTTTTGAATCAAAGCTTGTTGTTTGCAACATACACGAGAGAGAAGAGAGCTAACCTATTCATGAAGTGCTTCCATAGGCAGGAGTTGAATTATGAAGTAACTCACAACCTGTTAGTTTTTACTTGCCTTCTTTTAGCATTTATCCATTTTATTAGTAAAATCACAAGAAAGTATCCTGAGAGAAAAACATGCAAGCATCCTAACATTCTTCTTCATCTTTCTCTTCTTTTTGTCTTCTTTCTTTTCTTCTTCTTCTTGCTTCTTTCTTCTGTCTTCTTTCTTCTTCCTTTTCATCATCTTTTTCTTGACAGAGTCTCACTCTGTCACCCAGGCTGGAGTGTAGTGGCACAATCATTGCTCACTGTAGCCTCCAGCTCCTGGGCTCCAGTCATCCTCCCACCACAGCCTCCCAAGTAGCTGGAACCACAGGCTTGCACCATCATGCTTGGCTAATTTCTTTAAAATTTTTATAGAGACAAGGTATCACTTTGTTGCCCAGACTGGTCTCAAACTCCTGGCCTGAAGCAAGGCTCCCACCTTGCCCTCCCAAATGCCGGGATTACAGTTATGAGGCACCATGCCCAGCCAATCCTAGAATTCTTTAACCCCTGGCACTTCTCCACTTGAGCAGGTAGATGTCACTGCTCTTTTAGTGGTTGCTACCTCTGTATCTGTGCTTCTGAAAGTAAGGGCACAAGATTAACTTTGTCAGAACCATTTGGAGAGCATTTTAAAAATACAGATTCCTGTGCCCCCAGACCTACTGATTCCATATTTCTAGAAGTAGTGTTCCACACAGTGTGTGTGTGTGTGTGTGTGTGTGTGTGTGTGTGTGTAATTGTTGAAGCAGTACATGTGCATGGTAAATAAAAAAGGATCAAAATATTTATCATGCTTAAAATGTCTCCACCCTGTCCCTTCCCACCCCCTAGACCTAGATCCCAGAGACAATGGATTAGTTTACATTCTTTTAGATATTTCTTTTGGTAGCTACCTTCACACTTCTAATGAATACACTTATACAGTTGTCTTGATTTAACAGTTTAGACATGACCTATATTTACTTTCTTTTAGAAAAAAATGAAGCTTTAGCATCTGGTAACCCTCCTACATCCTCCCAATAGAGTTTTACAACTAATTTTAGTGAAATTTGCATAGTTTTTGCATCATTATGGCTTTGTACATTTGTTCACTGAGCCCAGTAATGTACCATAAATATATTGTTTCCCTTAAACAGATTTGTGGAGTTTTATAATCTTTCTTTATTGCAATATCTTTCTTAAAATAATCATATTTTCCCAAAAAAAATGTCATATTAGGTGCTATGGAGGATCTCCTTTTTTCTGGTTATTTTTTTTGTCTTGCAGCCCCTGTCTAGTGGGGTGGTTGCACGGCTGACACTTAGGGACTTTGCATTATATTTTTCCCAAACACAGTCCACTGTTATTCCTATCCATATCCTCTTTTTCTCACATATCTTTATTTTACTAGAGTGTGGTGCTCACATGTCTAATGTTTCTAGATTTTTGTATTTAAGAGTGAAATCCTATAAAGATACTTGGGAGTCCAACGTTGGTGGCAGAATTTGAAGACTAGTCAGATTTTATTTAGGGTTATGAAGCAGGGACAGAATAAGAAAGTCTAATCTGTTCTCTGGGGCATTTTTCTTTCTGTTTTGGAGACACCCTCATTCTCTGACTTGGGTGTTTGGTGGGAGTTCTGCATGCAGGCAAATGGCCAGGCAGATCTTCCATATACTCAGATCAGATGTTTCCAGATCCCTAGCCCTTCTGGGGTTCTGTGGAGCAACTGAGAGTCCTTCCCGTCCATGCTGCCCTCCCAGCCAAGAAGACACTAGAACCGAAATCAGGAAACTCTGTAAAGGATCAAATATTAGTAAATACTTAGGTAAAACATTTTAGGTTTTGCAGACCAGATGGTCTCTGTTAAAATTCTTCAACTCTGCTATTGTGAAAGCAGCCCTAGACAACATGTAAAAACAAGTGGGTATGGCTGTGTACCAATAAAACTTTAATTACAAATACAGGTAGCAGCAGGTTTTGCCTCATGGGTCTTAGTTTGCCAGCTCCTGCTCTAGAATATACTTTTCAAAGTCATGATACCTCTGCTCTCATGCCTGTATTGGCATTCCATATTCTAGAATTCTCTTCCATTGTCCTGTCTTACAACCATCCTTCTCAGGGTCTCTTCATTGCCGTGGATTTATCTATTTTAAAGTCCTTGTTAAAGAGAAAGATGTGTGTTCAATCTGTTATCTTGAACCAAAAGTCTTAGAATCTGCATCATATGCCCAATGGAGTATGAGAACGACTGCCTGTAGTAGTAGCAAGAAGATTCCTTTCTCACCTACTATACAGCTTTGCAAACACCCTCCATCCTAACCTCCCCCTCTCCCATTCAAGCCTATGCTCAACTGCTTTGAAGGGGTGTGTGTGAATAACAACAGTGGGGACTAGCTTTTAGGGTGGAGAATAAGGGCTTCTATCCAATAGAAAAAAACCTAATCCTTACATTTATCTTTCTTACCAGTCACATTAAGTGGCTTCTAGAAATAAGTCTAGGATGTTGGACTATAAGCAGTTTCTCACTTTGGGGGGTTTAAGCACTGTTTCTGGATACTCCATCCCATAGCATTATTATCTGAAATCTTAGTTACCCTTTTTACCCTCTAGGGAAGAGTGTGGATTAACCTGAGGCCCATGTGGATGGTGATGGGCCTGCTCTCAAAGGAGTAGTTATTGCCTCTCTTCTTAGTGCTGGCCATTCCGTATTGATTTTTTAGTTAATGGTCATCCAGTGGTTTCCCACTCCACCCCAGCCCAGTGTTCTCTGGCCCTTCCTAACCATTCTGAGCGCCTTAGCAGTTTAATACAATTTCCTGGTTGTTCATTAAACATTCCCTGAGAAAGAGCTGCAAGAAAGCCTAAGAAGTCGTTTGAAAATGTTTTCTGGCTTGTTTTTCCACCACTTCATAACCAACCTATATCCAGAGCAGGCTTCCTTTTGAAACCTGAGCACACACTGAGGTGGGCTCTCCCCATAACTGCCCTCCTACTGCCTGCCCTATTTCAAATGTCTTAGTGAATCAGCCAGCCTTTCACCACCACCCTTCACCATAGCCAGGTGTTCACATTTAGGTAGTGTAAATCATTTAGGTAGTCTGTCAATTGCCAGAAGCAAATGAACTAATCAGAGAAATGTAATTTTTCTACTCCTTTGAAGTACCTGTTTAGTTTTCTATTGCTGCCTAACAAACTATGCCAAACTCAGGTGATTTAAAAGAACACTAGATCGTTGGCTCATGATTCTGCAGTCTCACTTAGGATCAGGCAGGTCACTGTCTTCTACTAGACTTACTTCGGGACTCATCACCCAGCTGCAGTCATATGAAGCTCTCCTGGGGCTAGGATGCACAGGGCGACTTCACTCACACTTCATGCCTCCACTGGGATGGTTGGGACACCTGAGATCTTGCCAGGCATTGCTCCACACAGTCTCAATGACAAGGTAGCTTAGGGTACCTTGAGAGAGCAAAAGGGAAGGCTATCAGGCCTCTTAAGGCCTAGGCTGGTCCTGCACAGTGTCACTTCTACCCCATTCCATTGATTTAGGTGGTATAAATCATTGAGGTGGTCTGCCAATTCCTAGAACCAAATGAACTAACCAGAGAAATGCAGCTCTTCTACTCTTTGGATCAGAACGAGTCATAGGTCAGCGCAGACTCAAGGCAAGGGAAGCCTTTTGGTGGAGAAGTAGCAAAAAATGTTTAGTAATCTTTTATCTACTGCAGTATGCTTGGGGCTGCTTTGTTTCGGAGTTCTCTGGGTTTGCGCAAACTCCGCTGAGAAAAGTACCTTTCACTTTTATGGACACTCTGCCATCTCACAATCTTTCTGGTACAGAGCATTGATAATGTTTTCCCTTTCAGTTCTCTGTAGTGCTAGCAATAAATAATGGTGAATCATAATACCACATCCAGAAATTATAAGCAGTAAAACCACCAGGTCTCTAGCTTTATCTTTCTAATAAAAGTAAAGGAAGTGGTTATAGGAATTCAATTTTTCAAAAAAAGGTTTTAATCTAGCAAAATATTCATACGTCATGTTAGATAATTTTCTAAAACTGCCGTGACATAACATCATTTTGCCTGTTTAGACATTTATGAACTTTAGGTGTTAATGAAAACATTTTGGTACCTCTCAAAGTCAGAAAATAAATTTCTAGCCAACTGGCCAATACTAGTATCTTCCAGTAGAAAAGAAATAAACTTAGCCCATCAATATATTTACTCTTTGCTCTTTCTAAACACACCTAACTTTCAAAACTCCACCTCATTTTGTTCAAATACCTAATATCTCCACTGCTAGTAATGTATCTCTTAGATCAATAACAGCACATCTCACAGTGAGGGTGAGGGTGAGGGCAGCGCTGAACTCTTTCTAGCCACTACTCTCCTTTTGTTTTTGAGACAGAGTCTCGCTCTGTCGCCAAGGCTGGAGTGCAGTGGCACGATCTCGGCTCACTGAAAGCTCTGCCTCCCGGGTTCACACCATTCTCCTGCCTCAGTCTCCCGAGTAGCTGGGACTATAGACACCCGTCACCATGCCCGGCTAATTTTTTTATATTTTTAGTAGAGATGGGGTTTCACCTTGTTAGCCAGGATGGTCTCGATCTCCTGACCTTGTGATCTGCCCGCCTCGGCCTCCCAAAGTGCTGGGATTACAGGTGTGAGCCACCGCGCCCAGCCTACTCTCCTTTTATAAAGACACATAGGTGATACAGATGTCACACCTGGAAAAGTACTTGAATTTGGCTACAGACCAAAGCACATGGGGATTAAAAACAATGTCACTGCATCAGTTCTTAAAACCGTGCAATGTTTCAGCAACATTTAGTTTTAAAAAGAGGCCTTTGTAACCCAAATGTTATGGTGGTGCCTCTTTATTCTCATTTCTGTCTTTTCTCTTCTTTTTGCCTTGCATAGTTCTCTTTATTCCCTCTTCATTTAAAATCACATTCTGATAAAAGCTCACTTACGAAAGGGTAACTATACAAATCTGATCCTAAGTTCTCATCTCTGCTGCAGAATTAAGAACTTTACTATCATTTTAGTGCAGATATAGCAAAGTATGCTACTTTACATTTTTTTCTAGTTTCAGTATTGGTATCCATTTGGATAAGTCACACAGTAATCAAGATACGATATTCATGATGATTTTACCTATTAAGGTCATAGAACTCAATGCACTTAAATGTTCATTTATTACTATTATTTTTAAGTTATTCTGCACAAAATATTTGTATTAACTTGCACTAAGGCTCACTGGCCCTCTGAGGAGCTAAAGGAAAAAACAGGTGGGTCCTCCACTCAGCCTGAGAGCAAAGCTCAGAATGGTGCTAGACGTTATAACACCAGGAATGTTATATTAGAGTAGCAGAGTATGCTACTGGGTATAAAATTGGCATTTTAAAAACATCTGAAAGCCTGTTATTTAAATATAATAGAAATGGACTGGAAAATATGGGGTTAACATCACGTTTTTATACTTAATAGTATAGGAGGAGGTGGTTGGCTGTGAGTATATCAGTGAGAGGTGTTTACCTTCAGATAAATTTAAACTAAAAGTAACAGCTAAATGCATTTAAGCAGTTATTTTCACTTCAGCTTTCTTTTTTTCTTTTTCTTTTTCTTTTTTTTGAGACAGAGTCTCGCTCTGTTGCCCTGAGTACAGTGGCACGATCTTGGCTCACTGTAAGCTCCACCTCCCAGGTTCCTGCCATTCTCCTGTCTCAGCATCCTGAGTAGCTGGGACTACAGGCGCCCGCCACCATGCCCAGCTAATTTTTTTCTATTTTTTAGTAGAGATGGAGTTTCACTGTGTTAGCCGGGATGGTCTCAATCTCCTGACTTCATGATCCGCCCGTCTCGGCCTCCCAAAGTGCTGGGATTACAGGTGTGAGCCACCGTGCCCGGCCCACTGTAGCTTTTTAAGTGTAGGTCCAAAATCACCAATTCCCTTGCTTTATCGATGAACCAAAGTGATACAACTAGATGCAAAGATTTACCAGATTCTGCTATCTGGACTGCCATCTGCATTATTTTTTTATACATAATTTCAACTTTTATTTGAGATTCAGGGGTACCTGTGCAGGTTTGTTAATAGGTGTATTGAGTGACACTGAGGTTCGGGGTATGCATGATCCTGTCACTCAGGTATTGTCACTCAGCCCTTGCCCTGACCCTCCCTACTCTAGTGGTCCCTAGTGTCTGTTGTTTCCATCTTTATATCCATATGTACCCAATGTTTAACTTCCACATATAAGTGAGAACATGTAGTATTTGGTTTTTTGCTCTTGTGTTAATTCACTTAGGACAGTGACCTCCAGCTGCATCCATGTCACTGCAAAGGACATGATTTCATCATTTTTTATGGCTGCATATATTCTGTGGTGTGTGTGTGTTCTATGGTGTGTATGTGTGTGTACACACACGCACGTGTATATGCACCATATGCACTCTTACAGACAATGTCAAGTTCGTTCCCTTCCTACTACTCTGTCTCTCTGAACTGAGCCTTTGGTTCATCAGGAAACAATCTGCTTTTTATGAAAGATGCTTATTTTTATCTGTTCCTCCCTCAGCTGAATTGGAAATTCTCATTTGCCAGCTCCTGCCTCCCCAACCTTACTGTAAGTTCACTGAGATCAAAACCTGTGTCTGACTTGATCGTGAATAAATCTCCAAGACTTAGCTCATGACCAGGTATATGGAAAATATTCAACTTGTTGATTAAATAAGTGAATGAATCTTTCTATGTGGCACTAGTCTGACATGGATTACTATAGAGTCATAAGGTTTGCTGTAATCATCATAGATTATTCTATGATTATGTTCTCCTTACAGAATTATTTAAAGCTTTTCTTAGTCTAGTTTAACCAAACATCTCACCAGATGAGTTATTATACATAAAATACTTAAGTCATGGCACATGGAATCTCTCAGAAATGGCAGCCATTATGAATCTCCATAAGGCTATCTTCCAATAAATTAAAGCTATAATATTCTAGGAGTAATGGATACATGAAAAGATCTTATCAACTCTTAGGATGTTCACCCTTTGGATCCTGGAGACAAAATGATTCTGCATTGAACATTTAAAGACACCTCTTGCTTCTTTAAATCATTTTAGACTTAATAGAGGTATCAGAAAATTTTCAGAATTGTGGTGCCATGTTAACAACTGTTCTGTTGGCAGACTGGCAGCTGAAACAGGGACATTTCACCTCTTTTGTATGCATTATCTGACACTGAAATTGGGCTAGGTGCCGTGTCAGTATGCCGTAGGCTGCTCATCTCTTTTTCCTAGGCACATTTTACAGCAGTCAGTAACCTAATCTTCATTTGTTTAAAAATGGTCTCTCCTATTTTGATACGGTAACCCACTCCAAAAATAAAAGCAAGTCAATTCTGAATCATAACAAAAAGAAAAGTCTGAGGAGGGTAAGATAGTTGGAACATGCATGAGGAAAGGTAAATGTTTCTGCTAAGAGAAATACCACTCATTGAAATAAATATATAGGATATTGGTGCATATTCCTACAGTTTGTCATATGGGTTTGCAAGTGCTCAGTGAATAGTTTAATTGTACAGATATGCACATATGTATCATCATCCACAGGTATGTGGAACAACATAAGTGAGAAGAGGCAAGAAACGTGTCTTTCATTTTCTTTAGCTAAGTCATAGATCTTAGCTCATAATTATGAATCTCTTAGTATTCTGAATGAAGAGACTTCATTGAAGTCAATAGGAGATAAATTACCATGCAGACCTTTGTTTATAAGTGTGATTCTGCTGGTTTTTGCAAGCTGCCAGTGAAATTACAGATAGAGTGCGCTGGAGTCTGCAAATGTCAAAACTGCTGCAGCTGCAGAAACATTATTCCTGTATCCAGTGTAATTAATGTGCCTCTCATCTGCTCCAGCTGAGGATTTGCATGAAGTGACAAGAGTACGCACGGTAAATCTTGAGTGTCGTCATCTAACTTACTACTTTGCTGGAAAATCAAACTCTGTAAGGTAAATTTTGCTTTTTTTTAATGGCAAGAACTATTGTCAGAAGGGAAAAAAATTCTACCACATATATGAAATATTGACAAAATAAGTGGGAACTTTGTTTTGTCAGGCCAAGGTTAATAGCCTAGAACTGTCTTTCTTTATATCATCACCTTTATCTTCCTGCTCTCTTTGTTTTAAAGTGTTGGGTCCTAATATTTTCACTCCTCTTACTTCTTTGTTGTGTTTCTTTTGTATTTTCTTATCTGACTGTGGGAGGTGGTGGGAAAGAATACTGGATATATTTTCTCCTGTGTCCTCATGAGAGAATAAAAATATTTGGTATGAAAAATGACTTAGATTGCCATAGGTATAAATTTCATATCAAATATTGAACATAATTTTAAGCACAATGATAAGCAATGTAGCAACATTGGCATTTTTTTAGAGGAGTCTTTCATGGATTGGTGAAAGATTGTGATCCAGGATTGGGGGATATAAAGGCTTCAAAGTGTTAAAGTAATGAGAATAAAGTAAGACAGAGAGAGGGGTGTGTGTGTGTGTGTGTGTGTGTGTGTGTGTGTGTGTGTTTTAGAGCTGGGAGCAACAAGAGCTGAGATACAAGTATCCGTTGAACATTCCTGGAGAACAAGATGCCAGAATTTTCTGGTCACTGACATTTGCCTACAGGCTACATCAGTGGTGACAGGTGTAATCTCAAAATTTACAAAGTGGAACCTCAAGTACAAAGTAAAAGATATGAAATTGTTGTTAGTGTTTTCATCAAAGCTTAAGTCCTTGAGGGGTTTTTGGGTTTTTTTTAACGAAATGCAAAGGTCATTTTTCCTTGGGAAAAAAATAACCACCTGCCATTTCCTTGAGAAAAGGTGACATTTTTCTATGAAAAGGAGACATTTTGCCCAGAGGCAAGTGGAGGCAGTTTCTAGGATTGCCTGACAGTGAGTTTACGTAAGAGCTGAACAAGATGCTGTGCCTCTGGCAGAAATGACATTTTCCTCCCTATTCAGAGCTGCAAATTGTACAAAAATACAAAACTGATTTTTCGTGGTAAATTACCAAGGCTCTTATTGATGTGTGGAGTGGCATTATTAATTAACGTTATGACTTCATGCCTTGCTGAGACAAGCAGAGGTTATACAAAGATGGCAGGCTGGGGCACTTAGCCGAGTCGGAAGTCCAGGGCTTACATCTGATTTCTGTCATCGACTAATCTTGTTCTGTTTTACAATCCACCTAGCCCCTTATTGCAGCATCAGTATTCCCATCTATTATCAACTCTTCAAAATAGATACATCCACTTGCTCATTCATTTATTCACCAAACCTTACCAGGGGACATTGAGTGGCATTTTTCATAGAATTGACTCCATGACCCACAAACGCACCTCAGTGCTACTGTGGGACTCCCCTACTATAATCAAACCCTCTCCTCTCACCCTAGCTTCCATAAACAGAAGCTGAAGAAGGGAAAACAGAATCTTCAGGGTAGTTTTTCTTATATGGGATTTGTGTTTGAGAGGTAACACAACAATCCACATCAAAAAGAAAGGGGAGGCTACAGGAGAATCACTCATTGAAATTGGGGTAGCCTGTAGGAAGGGAAGATGGCGATCAGGTTTCCAAATTGGACATCTGCTCAGGCAGTGGACTCGCTTCCTTTGCCAGTCATAACAGGAAGGAAGTGAATTGGAGAGAGATGGCAGAAGAGAGAAAAGACATGGCAATGAAGCCATTGCAACAGTATTTGGCACGAGGAGGCTATGTGAGATTTCTATGGTTGAAGTGACCATGGAGAATAGAGGCTGATTTGTGCCAGCTGTCTTCTATCCTCCACTCAAGAGAGCTGCCTGCTGGGCAAGGAACACCCAGCATCAACAGACTGGGCAGTGCTCCAGTGTGGCAGGAGCTGACAGAGGTGAAAGAGGTCAAGCTTGAACCAAATATTACACTGGCCGGAGGAAGAATGCACAGATCCATCCCACAAAAGAGCCAGCCACTGGATGCCTGCCACTTCAATAGCCAGTTACCATTCACCAGACAAGCAGCCACAACCAACACAGAAAGCATACAATTGCAACCAGTTAAATTAAAAAGAGAGAGAGAAATAGAGAGAGAGATCTTCCTCTCTGCCCCTAACACACTGGAAGAACTAGACCTTGAAGAATGAAGGAGGGGAAAAGCAGTGATTCAAAGGCAGACCATACCTCTCCACAGAGGAGGAAGGAAAGTGATTTCAATCAAGTTTGGTGTTGAGACTTTAGTAAGACTGGATATATTATAGCAAAAAGTTACTTAAAAGTTAATATTCTTCCCAAGATGTCATTAAGGAATGGGGAAAAGGAATGGAAATAGTAATTGGTGAAAAATACTACTTTATGTTTTTATACCTCTCCCACCTCCCCTCTGTCATTCTGAAACAAACAGAAGCCAGAGAAGAAGAAATGAGTGGGATCGAGTCCATTTTCCTCAGTGAACAGGTTGCATGTACATTGGGTACCCACCATGCATCAGGCATCCTTTCAGGTCCTGGGGATCTGTGGATGTGTAATACCAGTCTCTGCCATAAAGGAATGTACGGTCTGGTAAAGTCACAGAGGAATGTATGCAATTTAAAACGGCAGCTGGAGATAAGTGCTAAAAGAGATGTATACAGACTGCAGAGCAAGGACAGAGGAATGAGTCTCTCATAAGAGGAGATGTCATGGGGAGAGATCATGGTGGATTTCACAGAAGTATGATTTAGAGACGGAAGGGAAATTAAGAATTTATTAGGCAATCCAGGTTCAGAAAATATTGTGTGCAAAAGTGCAGGCATCCCTTTATTCAGCAGGCACATATGGAGCATTTACTATGAGCCAGGAGCTGTGTCAGGTAGGATCTCTTCTTATCAGATGAAAGCAATGTGGTCCTTGGGATTCTCTATATCTGGGAGACATGGAGAACCATCAGCTTGTCTGTTATGCCTGAAGCCTAGGAGACAGCAGAGAAGGAAAGTGGAAACAGAAGTTAAGGTGAAAGGCTGCCAGGAGATTGATCAGGAGGGAACTATAAAGTCTACCTAACAGGAATGGAAGGATTATAAAAGTAGGGGAGCAACATGATCAAACATGTAACGTTCAAAATGACTTTGATCAAAATGATCAAAAGATACCTCTGGAGAGAGAGAGAAACAGAAGTCACAAAAGAAGTTAAGAAATGTGTGGAATCAAGTTCATTTTCCTCTTCAGACTCGTTCCTTCTAGTTCTCTTTATTCACTACACCAATGGACTCCCTTGTCCTGTGGCTTCCACTTGGGTTGGGTCAGGGGGAAGAAGTAGCAGGTGATCACAGGGCAGGGTGAGAGTGGGGTCCTGGTTCTTAGTGCATTGGTTCCTTTGCTGCTAGTTTGCTGTATGCTGGTCATCTACCTATTAAAAGCATCAACTCTAACAACCATGAGAAGAGAAAGAGGAATGAAAGGACAAATATCTGGACCATAGAATCAATGTTGCCTCTTGTCTGCATAGAAGAGAGGGGTGGAGAATGAGTCAAGTATGTTTGCTTGTTTGAATTTCGAGCTAGAGCAACTAGGTAGATTATGGTAGTACAAGGAGGAGCAGGCATTACATCACTTTAACCTAATTAAGGTGCTTTAATATCTCTGAAGTCATAAGGAATAAGGTTAGGTTAGGTGGTATGTGAACAAGGCTGTAAAATTTGTCTGGAAGATTCAGCATCTATAAACTGTTTCCTATCAAAGACAAATCGGTTCTCGATTTCATAGCTATATTTTCTTTGTTGAGTGTTTTATGATTCCCTTTTTGGTTCTTTTCAGGAAGTAATGATAGCAATAGGACTCATTTAGCCTATACTCTTAGGGGTACAGTGGGATAGTAAGCATATATGCCAAAGTCTACAACATAAAGGATGCAAAGTGCTTCAGACATGGAATAACTACCAAAAGGAAGGTGGAGCAGCCATGCTTTAAATCAGTTATTTTTTGGTTTCTCAGATGGGAGAACAAGCACAAATAGATGATGGCTATAGAGAGACAGATTTTGATTCATTGTTTTATTTTGTATTTATTTATTTTCTTTGAGATGGAGTTTCATTCTTGTCGCCCAGGCTGGAGTGCAATGGCGTGATCTTAGCTCACTGCAACCTCTGCCTCCCAGGTTCAAGTGATTCTCCTGCCTCAGCCTCCCAGGTAGCTGTGATTACAGGCACCCGCCACCACACCCAGCTAATTTTTTTTTCTTTTTCTTTTTTTTTCTTTTACTAGAGACAGGTATTCACCATGTTGGCCAGGCTGGTCTCGAACTCCTGACCTCAGGTGATCCACCAGCCTCGGCCTCCCAAAGTGCTGGGATTACAGGTGTGAGCCATCACACCTGGACAGATTCATTATTTTAAAAAATAGCTTAATAACAGAGCTACCTTACAATGGAATGGGTTGTCTAATATTAATATTCATTCATTGAGAGTTTAATGACATTGTGCCACATTCTTAATATATAATATCTGATTTAATTTTTATGATAACCCTGTAGGGTAGATATAATTATTTTACAAATGAAGAACTGAAGTTTAGGAAAGTTAAGAAACTAGCTCAGGGTCACACCAGCAGTGTGCAGTAAGCCTGGGATCCAAACCATCTTGACTACTATGCTGTTCTGCCTTCCAGGAGAACAGTCAACTCGACTAAACTGGAGGTTTAATCCGCGTCTCAGTAATTGCGTCTCAGACTCTGGTTGGAGGTTGAACCATATGATTCCTTAAGTCTCATCTCTAAAGTGTGATAAAATTCTCACTCTCCACTAGCCTTCTGTTTTGGGGTTTTTTTTCCCCCTCAGGCTTCTAAAGTGTAGTGCAGTGCAGTGCAGTGTAGTGCAGTGTAGTGTAGTGTAGTGTAGTGTAGTGTGGTGTGGTGTGGTGTGGTGTGGTGTGGTGTGGTGTGGTGTGGTGTGGTATGGTGTGGTATGGTGTGGCGTGGTGTGTGTGTACCAACTATTTTGCTCCATTTTTTAAATAAAAACAGACAGTGAAGGAAAGTTTTAGATAAGAGATTAAAGTCCATTCCCTTTTTACTAATATAGCCTTGTCTGTATATCCAAACACTCCGGTTAGTTAGAAAGAAAATTTCAAGATCAATGTACAGAACATATAGAAATTTCATACCAGCATGGGTTTATTTCCTCGCTATATGCCCCAGGTTTTTGCTCCCAACCCTCACTGATTTCAGAGGAAAAAAGCCAGCAAATATATCCAGAAGTCACTTCACATTTTTAATCAATAAGTGAGTATCATCTGTTGTTAAGAAGTACTAAGTTAAAGGTGTTTCAAAGTTCCTCAGAATAAGAACTATGCAGTAATTTTTATGTCATTTCCAAATTAAGCACAATTTTAGAATTGCAAGAAGATTTCACTTGATTGTTGAGGTTAAAATGAAACTAGGTTCTGTGGGTGGCGGGGGGAATACAGCAACAACAAAAAAAAACTATGACCATAAAAATTAAACCTAACTACTTAGACTAAGTGTAATGAAGCAGGATTCCAGGGCTGGTCTCTGAGGCTCCTAATTCCAAACTCTCTCCCCCAGGTAAGTGCTTTAGGACCCTTGTTTTGTTTCAAGCTTGTGATAGATTAAAGAATGTAGTGTTACCTAAGAAGTGATCCGAAGAGGGTTGATGTCTTCCCAAGACAACATAGAATTTTACGCCAATCCGAACATACCATTTCTTTATTATTTAAAGGAAAGAAGTATGAATGTCCTTTGCTCACATTGCTGAGATGCTGAAGGAATGAGGTCCTCAGTTTTATGAGAAAAATTAGTTACAGAAAGATATTTCTTGTAGTTCAATACCAGGACATTGCATTATACTCTGTTGATGCCTCAAACGCAAGTATATATTTGATATTCTTGCCTAGAAAACCTCTGGGATCATAGTACAGGATAAAGAAGTGACTAAACAAATATTTTGGAAACTGCAAAACCTTCTTCAAATGTAAATTTGTTTTTTGGTAATTTTACCTTTTTTTTTTCTTCCATAGACGTTTTTATGTCTCTTCATTAGATGAACACATATTTATTTTTAGATGAGCAAATGCCCAATATTTTTGATATTTTTCTTTATAGGACTTCCAAATCAGTTATAAGATAATAAGGCAGCATTCTTCACCTTTCAGTGTCATACTGGAAAACTGAAACATACATATATGTATATATTTCCTTAAGGTCTAAACTCCAAAGACAGGACAACTTAAGACTCTGAGTTACAAATATTCATATACAACTTTAACAACACATTTTCATCATAAGTTTAAATTTAGTTCACCTAATTTTTTTTATACCTTAAGTTCCGGGGTACATGTGCAGAACATGCAGGTTTCTTACATAGGTATACACATGCCATGGTGGTTTGTTGCACCCACCAACCCATCATCTGCATTAGGTATTTCTCCTAATGCTATCCCTCCCCTAGCCCCCAACCCACCAACAGGCCCTGGTATGTGATAGTCCCCTCCCTGTCTCCATGTGTTCTCATTGTTCAATTCCCAGTTATGAGTAAGAACATGTGGTGTTTGGTTTTCTGTTTTTGTGTTAGTTTGCTGAGAATGATGGTTTCCAGTTTCATCCAAGTCCCTGCAAAGGACAGGAACACATCCATTTTTATGACTGCATAGTATTGCATGGTGTATATGTGCCACATTTTCTTTATCCAGTCTATCATTGATGAGCATTTGGGTTGGTTCCAAGTCTTTGCTATTGTGAATACTGCCGCAATAAACATACGTGTGAATGTGTCTTTATATTAGCATGATTTATAATCCTTTGTGTATATACCCATAATGGGATTGCTGGGTCAAATGGTAGTTCTGGTTCTAGATCCTTGAGGAATCACCACACTGTCCTCCACAATGGTTGAACTAATTTACACTCCCACCAGCAGTGTAAAAGTGTTCCTATTTCTCTGACCAGTGATGATGAGCTTTTTCTCATGTTTGTTGGCTGCATAAATGTCTTCTTTTGAGAAGTGTTCATATCCTATGCCCACTTTTTGAGGGAGTTGTTTTTTTCTTGTAAATTTGTTTTGTTCTTTCTAGATTCTGAATATTAGCCCTTTGTCAGATGGATAGATTGCAAACATTTTCTCCCATTCTGTAGGTTGGCTGTTCACTCTGATGGTAGTTTCTTTTGCTGTGCAGAAGCTCTTTAGTTTAATTAGATCCCACTTGTCCATTTTGGCTTTTGTTCCCATTGCTTTTGGTGTTTTAGTCATGAAGTCTTTGCCCATGCCTATGTCCTGAATGGTATTGCCTAGGTTTTCTTCCAGGGTTTTTATGGTTTTAGGTCTCACATTTAAGTCTTTAATCCATCTTGAGTTAATTTTTGTATAAGGTGTAAGGAAGGGGTCCAGTTTGAGTTTTCTGCGTATGGCTAGCCAGTTTTCCCAACACCGTTTATTAAATAGGGAATCATTTTCCCATTGCTTGTTTTTGTCAGTTGTGTCAAAGATCAGATGGTTGTAGATGTGTGGTGTTTTTTCTGAGGCCTCCTTTCTGTTCCATTGGTCTGTATATCTGTTTTGGTACCAGTATCATGCTGTTTTGGTTACTGTAGCCTTGTAGTATAGTTTGAAGTCAGGTAGCATGATGCCTCCAGCTTTGTTCTTTTTGCCTAGGATTGTCTTGGCTATGTGGGCTCTTTTTTTGGTTCCATATGAAATTTAAAGTAATTTTTTCCAATACCATGAAGGAAGTCAATGGTAGCTTGATGAGGATGGCATTGAATCTGTAAATTACTTTGGGCAGTATGGCCATTTTTATGATATTGATTCTTCTTGCCCATGAGTATGGAATGTTTTTCCATTTATTTGTGTCCTCTCTGATTTCCTTGAGCAGTGGTTTGTAGTTTTCCTTGATGAGGTCCTTCACATCCCTTGTAAGTTGTATTCCTAGGTATTTTATTCTCTTTGTAGCAGTTGTGAATGGGAGCTCACTCATCATTTGGCTGCCTGTTTGTTATTGATGTATAGGAATGCTTGTGATTTTTGCACATTGATTTTGTATCCTGAGACTTTGCTGAAGTTGCTTATCAGCTTAAGGAGATTTTGGTCTGAGACAATGGGGTTTTCTAAATATACCATCATGTCATCTGCAAGCAGAGACAATTTGACTTCCTCTCTTCCTATTTGACTACTCTTTGTTTCTTTCTCTTGCCTGATTGCCCTGGCCAGAACTTCCAATACTGTGTTGAATAGTAGTGGTGAGAGTGGGCATCCTTGTCTTGTGTTGGTTTTCAAAAGGAATGCTTCCAGTTTTTTCACATTCAGTATGATATTGACTGTGGGTTTGTCGTAAATAGCTCGTATTATTTTGAGATACGTTCCGTTGTCACCAAGTTTATTTAGAGTTTTCTGCATGAGGATGTGTTGAATTTTGTCGAAGTCCTTTTCTGCATCTATTGAGATAATCATGTGTTTTTTGTCATTGGTTCTGCTTATGTGATGGATTACGTTTATTGATTTGCGAATGTTGGACCAGCCTTGAATCCCTGGGATGAAGCCGACTTAATCATGATGGATAAGCTTTTTGAAGTGCTGCTGGATTCGGTTTGCCAGTATTTTATTGAGGATTTTCGCAGCAATGTTCATCAGGGATATTGGCCTGAAATTTTCTTTTTTTGTTGTGTCTCTGCCAGGTTTTGGCATCAGGATGAGGCTGGCCTCATAAAATGAGTAAAGCAGGATTCCTTCTTTTTCTATTGTTTGGGATAGTTTCAGAAGGAATGGTACCAGCTCCTCTTTGTACCTCTGGTAAAATGCAGCTGCAAATCCATCTGGTCCTGGACTTTTTTTGGTTGGTAGTCTGTTACTGTCTCAATTTCAGACCTTGTTATTGGTCTGTTCAAGGATTCGAATTCTTCCTGGTTTAGACTCAGGAGAGTGTATTTGTCCAGGAATTTATCCATTTCTTCTAAATTTTCTAGTTTATTTGTGTAGAGGTGTTTATAGTATTCTCTGATGGTAGTTTGTATTTCTGTGGGATCGTTTTTATTGCGCCTATTTGATTCTTCTCTCTTTTCCTCTTTATTAGTCTGGCTAGAGGTCTATTTTGTTGATCGTTTCAAAAATCCAGCTCCTGGATTCACTGATATTTTTGAAGGGCTTTTCGTGTCTCTATCTCCTTCAGTTCTGCTCTGATCTTAGTTATTTCTTGTCTTCTGCTAACTTTTGAATTTGTTTGCTCTTGCTTCTCTAGTTCTTTTCATTGTGATGTTAGGGTGTCTATTTTAGATCTTTCCTGCTTTCTCTTGTGGGCATTTAGTGCTATACATTTCCTTCTAAATACTGCTTTAAATGTGTCCCAGAGATTCTGGTATGTTGTGTCTTTGTTCTCATTGGTCTCAAAGAACATCTTTATTTCTGCCTTTATTTCGTTATGTACCCAGTAGTCATTCAGGAGCAGGTTCAGTTTCCATGTAGTTGTGCAGTTTTAACTGAGTTTCTTAATCCTGAGTTCTAATTTGATTGCACTGTGGTCTGAGACACCGTTATGATTTCCATTCTTTTGCATTTTCTGAGGAGTGTTTTACTTCCAATCATGTGGTCAATTTTAGAATAAGTGCGATGAGATGCTGAGAAGAATGTATATAAGAATGTATATTCTGTTAATTTGGAGTGGAGAGTTCTGTAGATGGCTATTAGGTCTGCTTGGTCCAGAGCTGAATTCAAGTCCTGAATATCCTTGTTAATTTTCTGTCTCGTCGATCTGTCTAACATTGACAGTGGTGTGTTAAAGTCTCCCATTATTATTGTGTAGGATTCTAAGTCTCTTTGTATGTCTCTAAAAACTTGCTTTATGAATCTGGGTGCTCCAGTATTGGGTGCATATATATTTAGGATAGTTAGCTCTTCTTGTTGCATTGATCCTTTTACCATTATGTAGTGGCCTTCTTTGTCTCTTTCAATCTTTGTTGGTTTAAAGTCTGTTTTATCAGAGACTAGGATTGCAACCCTTGTTTTTTGGGTTTTGTTTTTTTTTTTTTTTTTTTTTTGCTTTCCATTTTCTTAGTAAATATTCTTCCATCCTATATTTTGAGCCTGTGTGTGTCTTTGCACGTCAGGTGGGGTTCCTGAATACAGCACACTGATCAGTCTTGACTCTTTATTGAATTTGCCAGTCTTTCTCTTTTATTTTATTTTATTTTTTTCAGTCTTTCTCTTTTAATTGGGGCATTTAGCCCATTTACATTTAAGGTTCATGTTTTTATGTGTGAATTTGATCCTGTCATTATGATGCTAGCTGTTTATTTTGTCTGTTCGTTAATGCAATTTCTTCATAGCATCGATGGTCTTTACAATTTGGCATGTTTTTGCAGTGGCTGCTATCGGTTTTCTTTTCCATGTTTAGTGCTTCATTCAGGAGCTCTTGTAAGACAGGCTTGGTGGTGACAAAATCTGTCAGCATTTGCTTGTCTGTAAAGGATTTTATTTCTCCTTCACTTATGAAACTTTGTTTGGCTGGATATGAAATTGTGGGTTGAAAATTCTTTTAAGAATGTTGAATATTGGCCCCCATTCACTTCTGGCTTATAGGGTTTCTGCAGAGAGATCCTCTGTTAGTCTGATGGGCTTCCCTTTGTGGGTAACCTGACCTTTCTCTTTGGCTGCACTTAACATTTTTTCCTTCATTTCAACCTTGGTAAATCTGATGATTATGTGTCTTGGGGTTGCTCTTCTTGAGGAGTATCTTTGTGGTACTTCCTGTATTTCCTGAATTTGAATGTTGGCCTGTCTTGCTAGGTTGGGGAAGTTCTCCTGGATAATATCCTGAAGAGTGTTTTCCAACTTGGTCCCATTCTCCTCATCACTTTGAGGTACAACAATCAAATGCAGATTTGTTATTTTCACATAGTCCCATATGTCTTGGATGCTTTGTTTGTTCCTTTTCATTCTTTTTTCTCTAATCTTGTCTTCTCACTTTATTTCATTGAGTTGCTCTTCAGTCTCTGATATCCTTTCTTCTGCTTGATGGATTCGGCTATTGATACTTGTATATGCTTCACGAAGTTCTCTTGCTGTGTTTTTCAGCTCCATCAGGTCATTTATGTTCTACTCTAAACTGGTTATTCTAGTTAGCGATTCATCTAACCTTTTTTCAAGGTTCTTAGCTTCCTTGCATTGGGTTAGAACATGCTCCTTTAGCTCAGAGGAGTTTGTTATTACCCACCTTATGAAGCCTACTTCTGTCAATTTGTCAAACTCATTCGCTGTCCAGTTTTGTTCCCTTGCTGGCGAGGAGTTGTGAGCCTTTGGAGGAGAAGAAGGCATTCTGGTTTTTTGAATTTTCAGCCTTTTTGCGCTGGTTTCTCCCCATCTTCGTGGATTTATCTACCTTTGGTCTTTGATGTTGGTGACCTTCCAATGGAGTTTCTGTGTCTGGACGTCCTTTTTGTTGATGTTGATGCTATTCCTTTCTGTTGTTAGTTTTCCTTCTAACAGGCCCCTCTGCTGCAGGTGCACTCCAGACCCTGTTTGCCTGGGTATCACCAGCAGGGGCTGCAGAGCAGGAAAGATTGCTGCCTGTTCCTTCCTCTGGAAGCTTCATCCCAGTGGGGCACCCACCAGATGCCAGCCAGAGCTCTCCTATGAGGAGTCTGTCGGCCCCTCTTGGGAGATGTCTCCCAGTCAGGATACACGGGGGTCAGGGACCCACTTGAGGAGGCAGTCTGTCCCTTATCAGAGCTCAAATGCTGCGCTGGGAAATCAGCTGCTCTCTTCAGAGTCATCAGACAGAGATGTTTAAGTCAACTGAAGCTGTACCCACAGCCACCCTTTCCCCCAGGTGCTCTCATTTTACCTTCTTACATATCTTAATATGCAGCTTTCTTCATTTTAACCTACTATGCTGATATGCATTCTTATCGTTTCCCTTCTTGGGGTTGTCAAGCCATCTAATTAGATTATAGATTCATTAGGTGGAGGCCAATGGCTAATTCTGTGTTTAGTACAGAAACAATACACAGTTGGTATTTAATCATCCATATTCTCCTGTTCTTGCTTGGCGGGGTATAACAATACATCTTCTGAAAGCTCAGTGGAGTGAAAATTCCCCTGAAGAGGGTGAGAAAAAGGCAAAAAGAACAAATGAATTCTCACTCAATACTCAAGAAGTTCTTCTTTTTATGAGAGTAGAATAGCTAAGCCACTAACCTATGGAATGGGGAATCAGCCTGAATAAATGCAAAAGAAAAAAATCAATATGCAATAGTTGTTTTATGCAGCACTATTCAATTCCAAGAGGACTGACAGTTTTTAGGGGAAAAAAGATGTGTTGTGCCATTTGGGAAATAAGTGAAGCAAATAATTCATATGTAGAACTTTCAGGAGTGTCTCAAAATGTTTGAGAAGTGTTAACTGTGTTCCTTAGAGAATCATGGGTGAAGCAAGGGTAGGGAAAATATTAATTTACCTAATTTATAGGTAAAGAGAAAAAAATACTTGGCAAAGCTCAAAGATTCAGGGTTTATCAGTTCATGGGCCAGAATCCCTGATTGCTCATCTGCTGTCCTATATAGTTTATAAAATCTACAGGGATTTAGCAGTATTTACTTACTCTAGGGTTATAATTTAAGTGCTGCTCAAGTGCTTAATAAAGGGTTTCACATTTTCTTCACCTTAGTTGATTCCCTCTTGGTTTGTAACCAAGTTTACCATGGCTTTCTCTAGAGCTTTATTGATTTTAATTGACAGTTTCTACTGAAACAAAAGCAGAGAAAACAAAAGTATCTACTTTGTAATAGGTGGATTCTGTAAGACTGCATTGATAAGTTAATAGTAGAAGATTATTTTATCAACCCTGTTTTATCACATACAAATAAAGGCTTACAGAGTACTTTTCCTTGTCAGCTAAGTAAAGCATCCTTTCTGACAATATCATTAACACCACTTGGAGTTCATGTAGAAATCAACCTAAAGATCTCAGAATGTTTAAAGAGCTTCATTTATAATCCCTTCAATATAAAGGAGAGGAAAGGGCAGGAACTCGCTGTATCTATATCAGCACTAAAATGCAGTGTAAATAATGAATTCTTATTTATATACACCCAGTTTTATTACTGGGCTAAAATTTGATGAAAGAGAAAAGAATACACACATGTTTATTCATTGTTTGCAATGCACCTTGACAAATCTTGAGTGACACCTTTACATCTGAAAGCACTTTCATTTAAAGTAGTAGCTGTAGGGAATAAAAGGACACCTTGTAAAAGAGACAGCAAAGTATCATAGATCATTCTTTGTCACTCATAACACAGACAGACAGCTAAGACACTTCCCAGTGGACTCTGGGATATATTTGAAGAAGTACCGAAATCCAGAGACTCCTGATGGATTGAGAAAATGGCAAATCTTCCATCATGAAAAGGTTTAAAGGAAGAATATGTTTTGGAGTAAGCCAGAGAAAGTGTAGGAAATTGAAGCAAAGCAAAGTCAATACTGAGAAAGAAAGTGATCGAGTGACAAAGATGACCACAGTTCTTCCGGTAAATGAAGAACATGTTTATAGACCTGCAAACGAATTCTAAAGGTAGAAACTTACTACCTATAACATAGAAATGAATAGAGACAAAGGAGGTTGAAATGGAACAGTAAAGAAGCTCTAATTTTGAAGATAATTTTTTAGCCTCTTAATATACATTTAATTCTTATTTGAATAGTTTGCAATTCTGAATATAATAGAGTCTGATCTAATTGGCTGAGAATGATAATACTCTTTAAAATGAGTTTCTGGCATAATGTTCAGTCTTCTCTAAGCCTATAATTATTGATGGGTGTATGCGAACAAGGAGCTATATGATTTAGTTGGGCTCAGTGGACTAGTAATAATACCTCTGATCCGTGTTTGAAACCCTCCAAGGAAGAACTCAGTGTGAAGAGCATGACTAAATTCTATAGACAGCAGTACTTATAAGAAATAAAAGGAATTACAGAATATATGAACTCCATCATCAATTCTTATTTCTGGGAAAATGGCAAAATGTGAAACCCTGCCAAGTGTATGCCAGTTAGTGTGATTCATTTTGAACATGAGTTAACCCTCTGGCCCACAGACGTCCTGAGCCCAAGTGATGTCTCTCACTTAATATCAGGTCATGTTATTTACTGATTTCCCTAAGCTGTATGAAATCGAAATGCAAAACAATCCCAAGCGGGAGACAACAGGAGGTGGTAACTAGAACATTTAGAAACTTAGAAAAGTGACTTCTTCCTTACGGACCTATTGCCAAAAAATGCGATAGTAGGTCTCAGATCTTCTCCAGCTCTAAAATTATACAAATGGACAGTTGTGAACCACAAAATTACAAATATTGGTCTAACCAGTATAAAACTGTGACCTTTCTATAGCATGTCCTATCTGCAAACTGGATAAAGTCCACCCATGATAAAGGGGTAAGCCCAACAATTAACTCTGATATCCACGTCCTATCCTCTAGTAGAAGCAACCGCAGTCGACTGAATACAATCAAATAGAGTCAAAACACAAGTGCCAACAAAGGCATGTTCAGCTAATTTTATAACTTCTAATGAAATTTCTATGCAAGAAACAACACAACCAAAAGCATAACAACAACATATCATGTTTAATTATCCTGAGGCATGATTTGAGTATACTACACAATTATTATAATTGAGCAAAGAATGATGGTTAAAATTACCAAGCAAAAACCAATAGACTTAAAAACAGTCAACTCAGCGGCCAGGAGGCCATGTGCGCACACGCCCCTGGTTAACACTGTTAAACTATTACCAGTAGAGCCAATGCTAAAGTTTCAAAGTTCTGGATCATTGCTCCTTAGGGCTAGGATGTGGGCGGTTTGTATTATAACTGAAGTCCATCTTCAGTTCGTCGTCTTTTTCCATGCCCTCTTCCTTTGAAGATAGCATGATAATTCCTCAGCAAATTATCTGTCTTACGAACATCCTTTTTCATCCCATAATATAACTTCTTTCATCCTCTTTTAGAGAGCTATAAGGCATCATTTTTATATCCACTGGAAGTCATGGAAAAGCAATAAAGAGGGATTAATAAATACTTAATCTGCATTGTGTCCTATGAGTATATCATTATAAAATATATGCTATCAAACAAAATAGCATATGGCTCTTAAGTTACCCAGGCCTTCTTCTGGGCTAATGCCATTTAATGCAGTGTGAGTGCATTACAGTCTTATTTAAGGATTAGGCATTTATAAAATCAATCTATCATTGTATTCAAGGAACCAAGCCTTTGATTCCATGATAAATAGTACAGAAACATTATGTTTGATTAATCTTTTTAGTGCAAATGGAGAATGAGAGGTCTTTCAAAGTGAACAGCATCTTAGTATGGGTTAATGTGGTAAAGGTTAATTCATGTCTCCATTTTAACTTAAGTGTCCAGAGCACCCATGACTTTAACTCATGTTTCCCAGTCTCAAACCTTTCTTCCTATAATTCATTTTAGATCATAAATACAATAATTTTTAAGTCATTTTAAAAAGTCATTGTAGTATCAGGAGAACTTAAATCTATTAAATAGCAAATACGCATATGATTTTTTTTTTCATCTCTGCAAAGAAATGTTGCTTAGCAGATACAGTTTTAAAAGCAAAAAAGTAAACAAAATGTGCTACTGGCCATTGAGCATAATAATACACAGGCATGGATACTTCCCCTTCCATAAATTTCTTGAGATTTTTTTTTGGTACCAATAGCAAAGTACCTATTTCTACATATCAAAAAAAGTATTTTTCTCTTCTTTTTTCTAATCTTTGTAACTGTCTTTACATGCATACTTAGATTTTAATATGTTGTGTTGATATCGTTGTTTCTATTCTTATTCAAATTGGAAGATGCATTTTGATGTTTTGAACTGACGCTCACAATGATAGAATTTGAATTTTTTATGTCATTGAGCTTTGTTTCACTTTCCAATACACTTGATGTCATTTGTCCTACACGATGAAATTTTTTTTTTATTATTTCTATAGATTTAGGGGATACAAGCACAGTTTTGTTGCATTGATATATTGCAGTGGTGAAATCCGGGCTTCTGGTGTAACCATTACCTGAATAGTGTACATGGTATTCATTAGGTAATTTCTCATCCTTCACTACACTCTAACACTCCTACCTTTCTGAGTCTCTAATATCTATCAGTACACTTTCTAAGTCCATGTGTGCACGTTATTTAGCTCCCACTTATAAGACAGAACATGTAGTATTTGACTGGGTTTTCACTTAAGGACCTCCAGTTTCATCCATGTCACTGCAAAAGACATGATTTCACTCTTTTTTATGATTTCATTCATTTTTATGGCTGACTGGTAGTCTATGGGGGGGGGGTGTGTGTGTATACAGGTGTGTGTGTGTATATATATACACACACACACATATATATATACACGCAGGTATCTTTTGGATATAATATTTTCCTTTGGATATATACCCACGAGTGGGATTGCTGGATGGAATGGCGGTTCTATTTTAAGTTACTTGAGAAATCTCCAAACTGCTTTCCATAGAGGTTGTACTAATTGACATTTCCACCAGCAGTGTATCAGCATTTCCTTTTCTCCATGTCTTCACCAACATTTGCATTTCCCTGATTATTAGTGACATGGAGCATGTTTTCATGTTGTTAGCCATTTGTATGTCTTCTTTTGAAAAAATATTTCTTCCTGTCCTTTTTGGAGCTTTTTATTTTTTTTCCTTTTGAGTTGTTTGAGTTCTTTGTAGATTCTGGATGTTAGTCCCTTGTCAGATGCATAGTTTGCAAATATTTTATCCCATTCTATGTGTTATCTGTTGATTATTTCTAAGTAAGTTTTTATGATACTTTTTGCGGTAGCTAAAATTTACAATTTACCTATACTAATTGCAGAACTGGACGTTTCTGCTACATAAGAAGTTTTGGTTTTATGTTCATTCTTAAAATACCTAAATTTCATTTTGACCCTAATTTTTCATATTTAAATTAAATGTTACTATATGTTAATTTAATTGTGAAAAAAAACCCAAACATTTGAAAATAAAACAACTTTTTTTTGTATGAAGTTTTTTTCCACAGCCTCCATTTCAACCAAATTTGCTTTGCTTTCCAATATATAAATGCCCATTTCATATAAAATTGTATTTAGATTAATAGGTTCCTTCTGTTCTTTTAACAGATTAAGAATTTGTCACCAGGCACAGTGGTTTATGCCTGTAATCCCAGTACTTTGGGAGGCCAGCGGGTGGATCACTTGAGGTCAGGAATTTGAGACCAACCTGGCCAACGTGGTGTAACCCCGTCTCTACTAAAAACACAAAAATTAGCCAGGCATGGTGGCATGCACCTGTAATCCCAGCTACTAGGGAGGCTGAGTCAGGAGAATCACTTCAATCCAGGAAGCAGAAGTTGCAGTGAGCCAAGGTCATGCCACTGCACTCCAGCCTGGATGACACAGCAAGATCCTGTCTCAAA
Organism: Macaca nemestrina; assembly: GCF_043159975.1. Taxonomy (NCBI): domain Eukaryota; kingdom Metazoa; phylum Chordata; class Mammalia; order Primates; family Cercopithecidae; genus Macaca; species Macaca nemestrina. The sequence continues at coordinate 57,684,738 of NC_092128.1, read as the reverse complement.
AAAAAGAACAAAAAAAGAATTTGTGAAAGTGTCATAAGTTTGCATATTAATGTTTTTAATTAAAAAGACAAAGACTAAACATTATATCAGTATGTGAGCACTTACAAAGATATTTTACCTCTGTTGATCTAGAGTTATGATCAAGAAAAGATGACCACATTGACATGTTCTCGTGCATCAGATGACATTCTAATTTTAAAAGCTTCAGTTGCTCTTTTTGTCTCTTTATACTATCATTCTGTATTTCACAGGAAAATGCCATGAAAAATTAGTCTGTCCCTACTACTTCCCTCTCTTTAGATCCATCCCCTTGACATCTGTAGTCTGGATTCTGAAACACCTCTTTACCCAGACTTCTGTCTCATCAGTACTACCAAGTGCAGAGACTTTGAGTCATTGTTCTTGAACTTTCTGAAGTATTTAATGATATGGACCACACCCTTCTCCTTGAAACTCTGCCTTCCCTTGTTCTATGGCATTGCCCAACTGCTCCTCTTTTCCAACCTCCCCACTGCTCCTGGAATCTGGTTTCTTTTTCATCTTTCTCCTGCCCATGGGGATTGCCTCTCACTCCGTCTTCTGTTTTTCTTTCTCTATTTTATTTCCTGAAGGAGCTCACCTATTGTCATCCCAGCTTAGCTACTTATTAGCTGTGTAATGTAAGGTGAGTTATTTGGCATCTCTTTGGTTTCTCATCAGTAAATTTGATATACTAGTTGATGTGAAAGTCAAATGAGTTAGCACTTAGCAAGCACTGAGAACAATCCCTGTCACCTGGTAAATCATCATTAGCCATGACTATTATTTGTTATCTCATCACACTCAAAGCTACATCTTCACCTTTGATGTTTACTTTGATTTATGATTCCATATTTCCAAGTGCTTTTAAGACATGATCACCAAATATTCTGCCAACATTATGTCAAATATCAACATGTCTATAACAAAAGTCAATTTCTTAGGCTATATTCCCTTAAAAAAATAGCTTATCCTTTCAAGCTTATCTTTTTTCATTGCTGGTATTGCCATCCTGCAGGTAACCAAGCTTGCTATCCTACAAATTTAACATTTCTCTTTTATCATCTCCATTTAATCTTGTTACTAAGCTTGTCCACTTTTCACTGTAACTTTTCAGTTTCCCACCTTGGTCCAGATCTTTGTCATCTTAGTAAACATCCCTACACCCAGCATCTTTACTCCAACCAAACAAGGTCTTATAAACATCATTTCAATATGTCATATTCTACTCTGCTTAGTGTTCGTCTACTGAAGAAGTTGGAATTTTAAAAATCAACTATATCAATAATTATTAAATAACTGAGAATAGCAGAGCTGATGTACATTTTAAAAATTATTTTTATGTTTTTGAGATGGAGTCTCGCTCTGTCACCAGGCTGGAGTGCAGTAACGCGATCTCAGCTCACTGCAACCCCCGCCTACTGGTTTCAAGTGATTCTCCTCCCTCCACCTCCCAAGTAGCTGGGACTACAGGTGCGTGCCACCACACCCAGCTAATTTTTATATTTTTAGTAGAGACGGGATTTCACCATGTTGGCCAGGATGGTCTCAATCTCTTGACCTCATGATCCTCCTGCCTCGGCTTCCCAAAGTGCTGGGATTACAGGCGTGAGCCACTGTACCCAGCCACTAATGTACTTTTAAAATATGTATTGAAAATGTAACTGCATTAAATGAAAAACTTGTTTTAATTAGTTAAAATCTTAGCAGAATAATTTTTTGTTTTTATGGAAGATTAAGAAAATAAGTAGGAAGGTTTATATAAATGCTGCCACAAACCCTAGGTATCATACAAAAGGGCCAATGTTGCTACCACTACTATAATAATGATAATGATAACTAACATTTGTTCTCTACATTAAACTTTACAAAGGATTTTTATGTAAAATATTTTATTTGATCTTCACAATAATTCAATGAAAAGAATATTAATGTCAACCTAATTTATAGAAGAAAAGTCTGAGCCTCACAGTGGTTAAGCAGCTTATCAGAGATCATGCATCCAGGAAGCCAGAAAGCCAGAACTTGACCTCAGGCTTTTGATTCCAGGTTCTATGCTTTTTCCATTGTGTTATTGAAAGACCTCAATAATTATTTTTTTAAATCTAATTTTAACTTTTATTTTAGTTTCAGGGGATACATATGTAGGTTTGTTACATTGGTATATTGTGTGACACTGACGTTTGGGGTATGAATGATTCCTTCACCCAAGTAGTGAGCATAGCACCCACTGGTAGTTTTTCAGTCCTTTCCCTCCAGTTCCCAGTATCTATTGTTCCCCTCTTTGTGTCCATGTACACCCAATGCTTAGCTCCCACTTATAAGTGAGAATATGTGGTATTTGATTTTCTATTCCTGCCTTAGTTCACTTAGGATAATGGCCTCTAGCTGTATCTATATTGCTGCAAAGGAAATTATGTAATTCTTTTTTATGGCTGCATAGTATTCCATGGTGTATATGTACCACATTTTCTTTATCCAAACCACTGTTGATGGGCATCCAGGTTGATTCCATGTCTTTGCTGTTGTGAATAGTGCTACAATGTACATACAAATGCATGTGTCTTTTTGGTAGAGCGATTTATTTTCCTTTGGGCACATACCCAGTAATGGGATTGCGGGGTCAAATAGTAGCTCTGTTTTAAGTTATTTGAGACATCTCCAAAATGCCTTCCATAGTAGCTCAACTAATTTACATTCCCACCAACAGTGTGTAAGTATTCCCTTTTCTCCACAGCCTCACCAGCATCTGTTTTTTTTTTTTTACTTTTTAATAATAGTCATTCTGATTAGTGTGAGATGATATCTTATTGTGATTTTGAATAATCATTTTTAAACAACTTACTACATTTGAAAAATTGTATAGTAATACATTAAACATATGTACTGTTCATGAATTTTGAGTGAATGAGTGAATTACCAGATAGACATAATACATAGTCTACCCGGTAATTCACTCAAAATTCTAAGCCCCATAGTATAAGTGTACTAAAATAACAGCATGTAATATGATGAAAACCTGAAGCAATTTCCTAAGTGACTGATGCCTAACTCAGCTGAATATTGACTTACAAAGAGACTTCAAGTATAGACCTAAGGAGGTTGCTACCTACAAGGTACCCTGTCTCTGAGATTCTCATGGACTTCAGTGTGAGTCTAGTAATGGAACATCTGAAAAGGAAGGGAATAATATAGAGGAAAAATGGTAGGCAAAGAGAATGGGGTGTAGAGAAGCAGACTTCTGTGCCTGCATCCTTTTCCAGAAAAAAAAAAAAAAAAGGTGGGTCTGACCTCACCCTGGCCTAGATACCTTCTCCTTAAAGATTATATGTCTTCTCTTGCTCTAAGCCCCTACTAAATAAGCAGCTTTTAATTTGTTCTTCCAAACACTTCAGCATGCAGAAATAGAACAGAAAAGGGGATACCCCACTCTGAATAACTAAGCGGACAGTCTTGTGGTACACTGATGTCTCTTCCTAGTGTCTGAGTGTCACTGAGTCTGACCATTTCACGGTGGCCTCCGAGTGTCCAGACAGGCTGAGAACCACCTACCTAAATCACAGAGACTCAACCCAGATGCTGTCTTCTCAAAGAAGTTTTAGCAGCAACAAGCACGCTCTCCTATATCACATCCCCCATTAGAAGGCCACTGGCACTGAGTAACATTGATAGTGAATTTCACCATCAACAGAGTAGGGGAAAATGCTGAATATTAGAAATTCATGGCACATAAAGTGAGACTTGGTTCTCTTTGATTCAGCAAACTGATCCCCAATGACCTAACTGGAATTTAAGTCTTTAATTCTCTTATCCAATGCCTCTCAAAATCTGACCCCATTTGAACTGTCCCTTATTATTTCACCTAGCTGCCTGTAGCACCTTGCTTGGGCAGGTAGTTGAAATAATAAGGGCCCCTCTTTTCAAAGACTCCTTTCATCTTTGCTCATTCTAGTCATTCCTGAAACGATTTTTTAGAAGTTTTTACTCTGGAAAATTTTAATCATGTACAGAAGTAAAGAAAATAGTACAACTAATTCCCACATACTCTGCACTTAGGGTATCAACTCTTAGCCAGTCTGGAAAGGCATTTTCTCCTCTGCTATGCTTAAATTCATTAAGGTCTACCTCAAATCCTATGTCTGTAATGAAATTTCTCCCTAATTATTGCTGCCTAAACTTGCTCTGTTACCTTTCTGGCCTCATATGGGACAATATTACTGCTTCATGTTTTGTTATCTGGTCATGTTCTTTCTGTTATGACACTGTAGTATAAGCTCTCTAGGTACACAGGGTAGCTCCATGCATATTTGGTATGTAAAACCACATCTAATATAATATGAGGTTCACAATAGGCAATCTATGTAACTAAGCCTTATGAGCTACACTATCACTGCCTGGCAAAGACATAGTATCCAGAAAACAGTAAATAATATTTGTACTTTTGTGCCACAAAGTATATGCACCTATTTAAATTCATTAGCCAAAGGTCAGTAACAAGTTTTTATTGTTCTAATAATTAACTGCATAATTAACAATTTGTATAGCAGTAATATGAGTGAAAATATGTAAAATACTTTTACAAGGGTAAATTAAATTACCTTTTTTATTACAAAAGTTGTCCTTTGGGCATGAAGTAGTCTAAAATTATAGAACTGAGAAAGACGAATTAATGACATGTAAGTGTAAATGCTGTCTTCTTTAGTATGGGATTAATATTCCGATAGTTCAACTTACATTGACTAATGATTACAGAAATTATGAAAATGAAAGAAAATTTAATTTTCCTGGGTATATTTTGTGCTCTGGAAATAATGGCAATGATGGCTTAAAATGTTTAAACCTGAATTGGACATATGCGTCTCTCTGTTCACTTGACTCTTTTAAATAGGATTTAAAACTCTTTGATCAAAGTATTCAGAAATTTCTCATTTGTAAGTTACTTGGCACTGGCTTTTAATCTGCTCACATTGCATAAACATTACTCTTAAAACCATACCAATGACTTTCAGGACTCAGAAGTGAATTAATTCAGGATAGAAATGGCCATTGGGAACATGTGAAGTGTGTCAAATGGTAGCCCACTCCACCTTCCTAGAACTTCCAACATTTAGAGCATCATTTAGTATTTCAGCGAAAGAAGAATACAGTCATTTGGTGCTGAAATTAGTGCATCAAACCATAATTTTATGTCGTGGGGGATCTTCTGCATCATAGCATTTTACTAATAAGCTTCATTAATACCTGGCAGCATGTCTTTTATTTAAATGACTTGATGACGGTTTCAAAGGCGAGAACACTCTAGATAGCACTTTATTTTATGCACATAGTTGGAATGTGGACAACAAACCAGTGTCAACTAGTGAAGCGATAGCCAAGTTAAAATGGATTTAAATTGAAGGAACAGTAAATTATCAATGTGCTGTTATTTTAGATGCCACCCTCTAGGAAAAATACATCATATAACCCATTTTATACCATCTGACATGCTTTGCTTGAGTTCATCACTCACGTTACTGATCATTAGAGGGAGACAAGAGGTTGGATGAGGAAATAAAAGAAAATCCAACTTAGATTTGCTTGTCCTTAAAAAGATCTGCTAATTAGACTTTCAATTAAATAAGGAGAAGCTTTTCAAGTCTTTGACAACAATGAAGTGAAACTACATTAGCACATCCACTTCAGCTCAGTTCAACAAACACAGGTGGTCTTCTCTTTGTTACCACATCAACCGCTTGCAACGGGTATTTTCATACTTTCTGATTTAATTTGTCCAAAATGTGAAATTTTTTCTGCCTAATTTGAAGAAATGTGAGTTCTCTGAAAGGCCAAGTTATTTAAGGTGAAGGGTGTTTAGCAAAAGTTATGCCACGTTATTTGTTACCAGCAAGTATTGGTTCCTCCTTGATATTACATTTATTTGTAAATGACTAAAATGTATTGCAGATTTAAAACAATGTTTTAAACTAAAGCTCATAATTGTCTTAGTTTTAAAAAGACTATATTACCAATTGGGTGTGCTTAATGATAGAGAAAAATCCATGGCTACATTGGAAAGAGAAGGAACAGGCTCTTCTTTCATGTATACAGTTCCTTGGAGAATGCAAAGGGTGTTGCCCTTCTAGAGGATTCGTGAGTCCCCCTTGCAAAGGAGGTTGGAGCTAATGGTTACATTGCTAGTTGGATAAGATGGTGACCAACTTCTAAGGATCTTGAGTTACTTTGCATACTACCATAGAACACCGTAGCAATCTGTATTGAGTATGGTAAATCTTAAAGCAACTCATTGCCTTAAACAGATAGTCATTTATTTCATTATTTACTGAGCACCTGGCACATATGATTAGGCACCAGGCTACACTGGCACTCTACCCTGAGGAGGCGAGTAGACACACTCGCTGTCTCATGGAGCTTTTGGTTGAGCAGCAACAACAGTACAGAGTTATCTCCATACAAAGGGGGCAGAAATGACATTTAGCTGAGAGCCAACCAAGTGAGGTTTCATTAAAGCAGTAGCATTGGAGTGTCCTGAAGGGTAGGCTTTTTGAAAGACAGAACTGCATTCCAGATGGAGAAAATAAGACAAGAAGGCAAAACACATGGGGCATGTTAAGGGGTTCTGAATAGTGAAATTTGTCTATAGTGCATGACAATTCATTGAGTCTCCACTAGAACAAGGCTCAGTTCTGAATTCTCAGGATAAAGTTGTTGTTGTTGTTTTCAAAAGAAAAAAAAAAAGACACTGCCCTTATGCAGCCAACATTCTGGTGTAAAGAGGTCAGCAATAAAAAACAAATTAATCTATACAATATAATGGCAGGTGGTAGAAGTGCTACTCCATTCCATGCACACTGGTCTCCTGACTGCTCTTAGAACCATCAAACATGACCTTGCCACGGGGCTTTGCACTTGTTGTTCCTCCACCTGAAATACTTTTTGACTATTCACAAGGCTGACTTTCCTCCTCAAGATCCTCTGTTCAAATCGCGTCCTATCAAGGAAGCTTTCCTTATTAAAGTAGCAACCACTACTCTTCCCCCAATACATCTTATCCCCCTTCCGGCTTTGATTTTTCACCATAGGAGCTACTATCATCTGGCATGTTATTTAATTTGCTTGCTTATTGTTTCTTTCTCAAGTGGAAAGTAAGCACCATGAAACAAAGGGATATTTACCTATTTTGTTTACTGTTATATTCTCAGTATCAGGACAGTACCTAGAACATTCAAGAAATATTGGTGCTATAAAGAAATATGACAAAGAAAGTAGGGTTAAGATGATTAAACAAATCATATGTTCCTGTTTTCCAGGGAAACTCAGAAAGGTCTTTCTAAACCGGTAACATCTGAATAAAAACCTAAGTAAAAGGAAAGAGCAAGCCACACAACTATCAGAGGAAAGAGCTTTCCAGGCCGAGAGAACAGGAGGGGCAAAGGCAGGAGCGTCCTTGGCTGTAGTGGCAAGAGCTAAGGAGAGTAATAGAAGATTATGTCAGAAAGATAGCATGAGCCCTGTTTAGGATGTGGACTTCATTCTGAGTGAGCTGGAAAGCTGTGGAGTTGTTGGATGCACTGCAGGAGAACAGAAACAGACAGGAAGGAAGGCAATAGTCCAAGTACTTTAGATTGGTATGAGAGCAATGAAAGTGTAAGAGTCAGGATAGTTTTTGAAGGTAGAGTTGACTAGATTTGCTAATGGAATGGATGAATTTGCTAAGAAGGAGATTTCAAGGAGGAAAGTAAGAATTTAAGGCAGAACAACTATATAATGACATTGCCATCAACTAAATTGGGGAAGACTATGAAAGGAATAGCTTGGTGGGGAGTGGGGGAATAGGAATTAAGAGATTTGGAGATGATAAAATTTTAAATGCCTATTCGATATCTAAGTGAAGATAGTGAGTAGGCAGCGAGATTTTTAGTCTGAATTGAGAGAGAAAGGTCAAAGCTAGAAATATAAGTCTGGAATTCATCAGTGTATAGATGGTATTTAACACCATGGGAGTAGATGAGATCACCAAGGGAATTAGTGTTAATTAGAATAAACCCCTAACATTTGCATAGTGCTTTCCCATTTACCAAGCACTTACATAGTGACTGGAAAATTGTGGGAGTTAAGATTGGAAATATAAGTTGGGCTTGGAAAAGGAAAGTGAATGAAGACAAAAAGTAATACGAGAGGATGCTGACTGCACAATGCTTTACAAGTGATTAGATTTGGAGAATAAGGTTGTTAAAGACAGTTCTAACTCTTTCATTTGGAACTATAAAAATATGGGGTGGGAGGGAGCATGCAGAGAGATGATAACCATTATTTTGAGCATGTAAGTTTCTGGTGCTTTAAAGATACCCAGATGATTCAGGAGGAGGAGGGAGGTTTTTATTTTTATTTTATTTTATTATTATTATTATTTTTTTTTTTTTGAGACAGTTTCGCTCTTGTTGCCCAGACTGGAGTACAATGGCGCAATCTTGGCTCACTGCAGCCTCCACCTTCCAGGTTCAAGAGATTCTCTTGTCTCAGCCTCCTGAGTAGCTGGGATGACAGACGCCTGCCATCATGCCTGACTGATTTATTGTATTTTTAGTAGAGACAGGGTTTCACCATGTTGGCCAGGCTGGTCTGGAACTCTTGACTTCAGATGATCCACCCGCCTTGGCCTCCCAAAGTGCTGGGATTACAGGCGTGAGCCACAGTGCCTGGCCGGAGGGAGCTCTTTAGCAAGGCCAAGCCCTATTCATTCTTCAAAACTCAGTTCAAATATCACTTCTGCCAATAAATCTTCCCCCTCCCTGCCTCCTGGTTTGAGTTAGGGTTGTTTCTATCTTGCTATAGCTTCCATCACATACTTAGGATTGCCTCTTTACGTGTTTATGTCCCACTTGGTTCCGAAGGAATAGATGGACATGCTAAGAGGGAGATTTCAAGGAGGAAAGTAAGAATTTAAGGCAGAACAACTGTATAATGACGTTGCCATCAACCTAATTGGGGAAGACTGTGAAAGGAATAGCTTGGTGGGGAGTGGGGGAGTAGAAATTAAGAGTTTTGGAGATGATAAAATGTTAAATGCCTATCAATATCACTGAGTTCCTTAAAGGTCCTTTTGCCTTTCATGTCTAGGGCCTCAGCACCAGGGGCAGTGCCTGAAATGTATTAGGCACTCAATAAACGAGAGTGGGTGGGTGGATAGTGGATGGCAGCAATAAGATCCCAGATGAAGCTGTTTATATTCATTTGTAGTAAAGTAAACCAGGTAGTTTGTGGAACACAGAAGCAGAATAGAGAGAGCAGAGAGTGAAATTAAAGGTCATAATTCAACTACAACTTGATCTCAGATGGGACATGTTCTCTATAAAGTATGTTTTAGGTCACCTGGCCACCAGATTGAGATCAAAATTTCAAATATTCACCACACTGAGAGACTGGTGACCAAGGTATATTCACTAGATGTTTGGGGATGAAATGAAGCATTAAAAACTGCCCTTTGAATTTTTTTTCTCTATTGTAAAGATGGGACTAAGGCATTTGTATGAAACTTTTCCATAGTCCACTGAGTTTGTCATATCACTGAATAAGAATGTGAAAGGAATTTGAAATGGTACGAATAGGAAGAAATAGCTGAGTCATTTATTATTTAATGTAATTCAATAATTTATTGAGCATCTACTTTGCGTCAGGTACTAATTTTATGCTATAAATACAATAATGATCAAAATATAAATGTTCTCCCTGATGGGGCTTATAGTCTAGTAAATGTAATAGTAATAATCACTAACATTTGGCTAGCACTCGCTAGCCAGACACTGTGCTCAGGGCTCTACATGCATTATATCATTTAGTCCTCATGATAACCGTTTGAATAGGCACCCCCATTTTATAGATTGGGAGGCTAGGAACAAGAGGTTTGAATAACTTACTCCAAGTCACTTAGCCTGAAAACAATGAGGCCAGGATTGGAATTCGTGTAGTCTGGCTCTGGAAGCCCTGATCTTAAGCACATACTCTATATGTATAAGCATAGAAAAATGTGTTGCAATTTTTGAATGTAGTACAAAGCTGCTGAGATTGGTATTGGATGCAAATGCCAGGAAGCTAGCATAAGACTTCAGAGGACAAAACAAAAAAAAAGTTTCCAATCATCAGTCAAATATGAGAAAGAATAAGAAACAAAGAGACAAACAAAAACCAAACTGAAGTGTGAAGGATACTTTTCAGATTAATCACTTCAAAGTAGTATGTCTGGGGCAGAAATTTCCTACATTCCAAAGGGAAAGCATTAGAGAAATCATTGTGCACTGTAAGTCTTTAAGTGGTTCTTGTGTCGCCTGAGTCTCGCATGCCTGTTCCCACCAAATACATTGCTGGATTCACAGCACGTTGTTCCTCTGGGGAAGATGTTTGTACTCCAAGTGTCTTAAGAGTGTTTGTGTCAGAGACATTTCGTTGGGGATGTAACTGTGATATGGAAGGTTTTTTTTTTTTTCTGAAATTTACTGATCTTTCTTGAAAGCTTTGTATTGCATCGACTTCTTTTCTGACTCCGCGTCACTAGCTCCAGATTTTTCTCATGTAGTGCTTTTATGTCTGGCATCTTAAAGCTGTAGAAGCCAAAACCATTCCATAGTCTAGGGATGTTTGTTCTAAATTAGCACCCATGGAAGTATGACATGGTCGTTAAATGCTTGGTCCCTGGAATGATAGTGATCTGGGTTTGACCCCTAGTTCCATCACTCATTGTATAATGTCTTACACCTCACTTTCTTCATCTTAACATAGATTTAACAGTAATTCCTACATTACAGGGTTATTGTGATAATTAATACACACAGAGTTCTCAGTACTGTGCCAGACTCAATACGTTTTGGCTACCATCATCTTTGATCACTTGTAATTAAGCACACCTCCCAATTGAGATCAGGTGAAAGCCTATTCAAAAAGCAGGAAGTCAAATTTTGTTATTCCTTTCCAAGGAAATTTAGATATGTTTTTAGTAAAGAAAACCTGCAAATACATAGCAAAATAGAATGATGATAATGTAGTAGCACTCGGATTTATAGCATTTCCATGTAAAATATTTCTGCCGTGTTCCCGGGGGAATAAGTTCTTTCCTTGACACTAAATCACAGCTCATTGGGCACCATATTTTTAATTTGGAAAGTACAGAAATTAACTTATGCATATCAACTTTCTTCCTGATTTTGGGTGTCTTTAATTGGTATTGATTTCTACCTGTGAATGGGCTTGATATTACCTATTGCCACAGTGGGCTGTTGAGAATGTCCACTAAGCTCCTGTTTTACTTATATGAAAATTCACAGATAAGTGGAACATGAAATTTCAAGTTGTTTATGGTGGTGCTTTCAATCTTCTTTCAGAGATCCTAAACTGTTTCAGCCATGATTGTCTTTGGCAGTCTAGTGAAGCCTGTTGCCTCTTCTCAGAATAATGCTTTTAAATTTATAAAATAAAATCAGAGGATTACATTAAAAAAACAGTTATATGGATATGTAGTTAATCAAGTATTTTTAAAACACAAATTTGTGATATAGTAACATTTTTGATTCTTCATTAAATTATTAAATGCTAAGACCCAGCAGCATGTGTAATAGCTGTTGTAATATAGTAATTAACATAAAAGTTACTTTGAGATGTCTGCAAGAACTATAAAACAAAAATCTCTGTGATTTTTGTGGATGATAAAGTCACAGGCTCTGCTTATACTACTGTTGTTAGTGGCAAATAATAATGTTAGAATTCGCTGAAAAGCAAGATGTAATTTTTTCTCATCCAAGTTCACAAACCCCTTGAATTTCATCCAGAACCCCAAAGATTCCATGATGAAAAAGAAAAAATTTTACTCATTTTGTGATTAATATGCTGAAATGCAGTTTCCATACTTTTTTGATTAATTGATGTTTTTATAAATCTTAATTGATTAAATTAATTTTTGCCATTTTAAATACAGTACCCACAAAAGAGTAAGAAGAATCCAACACACACTGGGGTCTGCTGGAGGGCAGGGGTTGGGAGGAGGGAGAGGATCAGGAAGACTAGCTAGTGGATGGTGGGCTTAATACCTGGGTGATGGAATGATCTGTGCAGCCAATGACCATGGCACACGTTTACTTATGTAACCAACCTGCATGTCCTGCACATGTGCCCCTAAACTTAAAATAAAAGTTGGAAAACAAAACAGAATAGTAGCTAACCCCCAAAAAATCACCCATATATAACACACCCAATGGCATATTCCCTGTAGCATTTTTATGTACTTCTTTCCAATTATTTTGTAATTGCCATAATCATACTTGCATGTAATTTTGTATCTACTTTAAACTAAACATTGTATCATAGCATTTTTCATGTTGTCCTATAATGTTTACAGCCATTAAAAGTTTTAATGATTGTGTGGTATTTTCTATTTAACCATACTCTTCCTGCTAGATAGCAACATTATTACTATGATGAATAGCATATTTCATGTAAGAGCACTGCTTAAATTTTCTCTCTGTGACAAATTTGAAATATGACTCATTCTTCAAGTAAACAACCAGTAAAAAATGGTTTTAAGATGTGGTAGGGTTCAGAATTTGCCATACATTATTTTACTTTGATCTTACTTTGATTTTACTTTGATCCCTGCCCTCCAACAGACCCCAGTGTATATTAGATTCATCTCATTTTTTTGTTTTCTTTTGTGGGTGTTGTATTTAAAATGGCAAAATTTAATTAAGATGTATATAAAAACATAAATTAATCAAAAAAGTATGAAAACTGCATTTCAGCATATTAATCACAAAATGAGTAAAATTTTTCTTTTTCATCATGGAATCTTCATGCAATCAGTAGCTCATGCCTGTAATCCCAGCACTTTGGGAGGCCCAAACGGGTGGATCACCTGAGGTCGGGAATTTCAAGACCAGCCTGACCAGCACAGAAAAACCCCATCTCTACCAAAAATACAAAAATTAGCTGGGCATGGTGGCACCCGTCTGTTATCCCAGCTACTTGGGAGGCTGAGACAGGAGAATCGCTTGAACCTGGGAGACAGAGGTTGCAGTGAGCTGAGGTTGCACCACTGCACTCCAGCCTGGGCAACAGAGTGAGACTCCATCAAAAAAAAAAAGTTTTAGGCCAGGTGTGGTGGCCCATGCCTGTAATCCCAACACTTTGGGAGGCCAACGTGAGTGGATTGTTTGAGCTCAGGGGTTCGAGACCCAGTCTGGGCAACATGGAGAGACCCCATCTATACTGAAAAATATAAAAATTAGCCAGGGGTGGTGGCATGTTCCTGTAATCCCAGCTATTCGGGAGACTGAGGTACAAGAGTTGCTTGAACCCAGAAGGCATAGGTTGCAGTGAGTCGAGATCACACCATTGCATTTCATGTTGGCTGACAGAGTTTCTGTCTCAAAAAAACAAAACCAGTTTTAGGTTTATAGAAAAATTGTGAAGACAGTACAGAGAGCTCCCATATACCCAACACCCAATTTCTCTTAACATCTTACATTAGTATATTTATTACCCTTAATGAACCAATAATGATATGGTATTATTAACTAATGTCTATACTTCATTAAGATTTGCTTGGTTTTTACTTATTACTCTTTTTCTGTCCCAGGATCCCATCCTGGATACCACATTGCATTTAGCTGTCATGTCTCCTTAGACTCCTCATGGCCATGATAGTTTTTTAGACTTTTCTTGTTTTTGATGACCTTGACAATTCTCATGAGTACTGTTCAGGAATTTTGTAGAAGGCTCCCCAATTTGAGATTTGTCTGATGTTTTGCCCACGATTATACTGGGACTATTGAATTTTGTGAGGAAGACCACAGATGTAAAATGGCATTCTCATCACATCATATCGAAAGTATATGCTGTCGACATGACATTGCTTGTTAACGTTAATCTTTATCACCTGGCTAGTACAGTGTTTGTCAGGTTTATCTACCATAAAGTTGCTCTTTGTCCTCCCTTTCCCTTCGGTACTCTTTGGAAGGAAGTCACTTTGTGCAGCCTACAGTTTCACAGCGTAGCTTTATGCTCCGCCACCTTACATAGCGACATAAATTATTTGTAATTCTTCTGCATCAGAAATTTGCTGTAAGCCCCTTTTAATGGTTAACAAAGGCTTAGCAAGATTAAGGAAGTAGCCCTAGTTTCATAGTGTTTTGTGCCTTTAACTATAGTGAGCTATAGCACACTACTTCTCAACTGCCCTGTGTAAAAAAGCACTCCTTGTGTAAACGTACCTAACTGTGCTTTGCCAGGTGAGCCCTTCCCACGCTGACTGAGCTGTTCAGGGTTGTTTGGCATCAATTCCTGTATTGACTCATTTCCAAAGCTAAGTATTCATTCAGCAAATAGCGTGCATTTATTTGCAAGTATAAGGTTCCCTCTGATGCTTAAGCAAGCATTTCCAGAACCACTAGAAGTTACTCAATTTTGGAGAAGGATGCTGCAGAGAAAAGGGACTGAGCTAATTCCTGCTTTAATAAATGTTTCTATATTCTGCTGAGTTTATTCACTGAAAAAAATATTTATATGTACCAAACTCTCTAGGTACAAGGCATATCATAGTAAATGAAGCCCCGGCATCATGGAATATTTTAGTGGGAGAGAGAGAATGCAAATAAATAAATCGCTCCTGGATACTATGTCAGTCAGAAGTGCTGTGAAGAAAAATAAACCAGAATAAGTGAATAGAATACTCAAGAAAGGTCTGTGAGGGCAGGACATTTGATCAGAGAACTAAAAGGTATGAGGCAAGGGCATACTAGGTAGAGGGAACAGAAACTCCAGAGGCCTCAGGATATGCTTTGCTTTGCCTGATAGCAACCAGCTGGTTAGGGGACGTGAATTAAGGTGTGAGATCAGAGAGATGGTTGCCTCTGCTTGTGTAGGACCTCAGACCACAGTAAGGCTTCTTCTGGCTTTCATTCTAAACATGATAAGTAATTATTTAGCAGAGGAACAAAATAATAAAATTCAGATTTTTAAAACATTACTCTGGTTTGTAATACTCTGATTGAAAATGGACTCTCAGGGGCAAGAGTAGAAGCAGAATGACCAGTTAGGAAGCTATTAGAGTAGCCAAAGAAAGGGGGAGTTATACCAGAAACTAGGGTAATAGCAATGGCAAAAGTGAGACATAGACAGAGTAAATATATATTATGGAGGTAGCCATGACAAGATTGACTGGTGGACTTTTTGAATTCTTGGAGTAAGAAGAGGGAACAATCAAAGACGGCTATAAAGTTTTTGTCCTGAATAATGGTACCAGTTTCCGAGATGGAGAAGACTCGCAGAGAAGCAGTTTTATACACGTTCAGTTTGAGATGACTACGGATATTCTAGTACTGAGTAGTTGAGCCTGAAGTTTACAGGAGACATTGTGCCTGGAGATACAGATTTAGGGAGGGTTACTGACGTATAGATGACATTGAAACCTGTGGGATCGGATGAGGTTATCTATGGACTAAGTATGAACAGAGAAGATGAAAGGGCACAGAACAAGGGAGTAGCAATCGCTAGTGTAGTTGCTCACACTGAACAGTCACTGTGATAGAAACTAGGAGAATTCTGTATTCTGGAAACCCAGTGAAGAAATTCCTTGAAGAAGATAGTGATCATATATGTGAGATGATGCTGAGGACACTGAATAAGATTTCACACCCTCAGAGGTCATGTGAGATTCTTTTAAATTGGAAAGAGGTTAGGAGGCTATCTTTCCTTCAGTGGATGAGCACTCAGATGCACAAATTTACAGTTTATTCTCCTGTTAGTCTAAGAGAAAAATAGAGGCACAGAGATGGATGTATTCACATAGTTAGTTAATCTTGCGGTTATAGCCAAAGTAGACCACAAAATGTAGATACAAGGTGGAAGCAGCTGAAAACAAAGCCACATTTGTCAACGTGATCTTTCAGGGACTCACTTTCTCTAAGCCAGCAGCATGGATATCATCCCTGAACTATTACTACGTTATCAAAAATTATAGTCAGTTATACCTATGTAAATATTAAAGGTATTGCACAAAAAACTAAAAGACACAGACAGGTTAAAGGGGACAGGTACAAAGATAAGGTAAGATGAGGCTGATTATTTTGCCATTATCAAATAAATGGTATTAAACATACAAAAAAAATGATGCCTTATCTTTAAAAATAGTATGTTCTGTTCTGATGAGTTAGAATAACTGAAAATAACATATCATGCAGCAATATTATTCTAATACCTTGTTTATTATAGAGCAGTCTTTGTAACAAAATATCCAGTTAGTTTCAATAACCCCTGTACCAAAATTTTATTAAATGCAATTCAGCCTTACAAATACAACTACCATAAAATCAACGATTGTAAGTTCTTAATGATGAAACCATGTATTGTGCCCATCATCGTACTTAGCGTAGTACTGAGTACATAGCAAAGGCTCAGTAAATACTTGATTGATTGGTTGGCTGCTTGGTGGGTGAATTGGCTGATAGATGGCATTAAGGCAAGACAGTGCATTACTAGTAAGTTACAAGAAGAGAGGCTGTATTTGCTAAGTGTTTCCAAACGTGTCCTAAGATCTGCCTTAGGCAGAAAACTTTTCCAAATGGTAAGTTTATCCAGCAAACATTATCAGTCCCCTACAGTGCTAGACTGTTACAAAAATGAAACAGAAACACAGAACATAGTTAAGACCTTTAGAGTTCCAAAGTGTTAAAAAGGTAATGGCCTCGATATGGAAATCGAAATGGAAATTACACTAAATAATGCAACTAGGATGAGGACACCCAACAAAGTTCTTGTTTTCCCTTTTACGATTATTTTAATACTCTCTTTTGTAGAATACACTAAAAATCAGATGATTTCTCCTAAAATTTTATGTTCAATGTGCCATTCTTAGCCTCTTGGTTAATTCAACAATAATGTCACAGTGTCTGCCTCCCTGAAAGTTCACAGTCTAATTGGGAAAAATAGTGCTAAAAAATTAAAATGTGAAAAAATATGATATTCAAATATTTACAAAGTACTAAAGAAAATGACAAGTATTCCCTGAAGAATTATACATATAAATATATATATTTATTATACTTTAAGTTCTAGGGTACATGTGCACAACATGCAGGTTTGTTACATTTGTATACATGTGCCATGTTGGTGTGCTGCACCCATTAACTCATCATTTACATTAGGTGTATCTCCTAATGCTTTCCCTCCCACCACCACAGGCCCCGGTGTGTGATGTTCCCCACCGTGTGTCCAAGTGTTCTCATTGTTCAATTCTTACCTATGAGTGAGAACATGCGGTATTTGTTTTCTGTCCTTGCGATAGTTTGCTGAGAATGATGGTTTCCAGCTGCATCCATGTCCCTACAAAGGACACAAACTCATCCTGTTTTATGGCTGCATAGTATTCCATGGTGTATATGTGCCACATTTTCTAAATCCAGACTATCACTGTTGGACATTTGGGTTGGTTCCAAGTCTTTGCTATTGTGAGTAGTGCCGCAATAAACATACGTGTGCATGTGTCTGTATAGCAGCGTGATTTATAATGCTTTGGGTATATCCCCAGTAATGGGATGGCTGGGTCAAATGGTATTTCTAGTTCTAGATCCTTAAGGAATCGTCACACTGTCTTGCACAATGGTTGAACTAGTTTACAGTCCCACCAACAATGTAAAAGTGTTCCTATTTCTCCACATCCTCTCCAGCATCTGTTGTCTCCTGACTTGTTGATGATCACCATTCTAACTGGTGTGAGATGGTATCTCATTGTGGTTTTGATTTGCATTTCTCTGAATGACCAGTGATGATGAGCAATTTTTCATGTGTCTGCTGGCTGCATAAATGTCTTCTTTTGAGAAGTGTCTGTTCATATCCTTTACCTACTTTTTAATGGGATTTTTTTTCTGGTAAATTTGTTTAAGTTCTTTGTAGATTCTGGATATTAGCTCTTTGTCAGATGGGTAGATTGCAAAAATTTTCTCCAATTCTTTAGGTTGCCTGTTCACTCTGATGGTAATTTCTTTAGCTGTGCAGAAGCTCTGTAGTTTAATTAGATCCCATTTGTCTATTTTGGCTTTTGTTGCCATTGCTTTTGGTGTTTTAGTCATGAAGTCCTTGCCCATGCCTATGTCCTGAATGGTATTGCCTAGGTTTTCTTCTAGGGTTTTTATGGTTTTAGGTCTAACATTTAAGTCTTTAATCCACCTTGAATTAATTTTTGTATAAGATGTAAGGAAGGGGTCTATTTTCAGCTTTCTACATATGGCTAGCCAGTTTTCCCAGCACCATTTATTAAATAGGGAATCCTTTCCCCATTGCTTGTTTTTGTCAGGTTTGTCAAAGATCAGATGGTTGTAGATGTGTGGTATTATTTTTGAGGGCTCTGTTCTGTTCCATTGGTCTATATCTCTGTTTTCATACCAGTACCATGCTGTTTTTGTTACTGTAGGCTTGTAGTATAGTTTGAAGTCCGATAGCCTGATGTCTCCATTTTTGTTCTTTTTGCTTAGGATTGTCTTGGCCATGTGGGCTCTTTTTTGGTTCCATATGAACTTTAAAGTAGTTTTTCCAATTCTGTGAAGAAAGTCATTGATAGCTTGATGGGGATGGCATTGAATCTATAAATTACCTTGGGCAGTATGGCCATTTTCACAATATTGATTCTTCCTATCCGTGAACATGGAATGTTTTTCCATTTGTTTGTGTCCTCTTTGATTTCCTTGAGCAGTGGTTTGTAGTTCTCCTTGAAGAGGTCCTTCACATCCTTTATAAGTTGTATTCCTAGGTATTTTATTTTCTTTGAAGCAATTGTGAATGGGAGTTCACTCATGATTTGGCTGTCTGTCTGTTATTGGTGTATAGGAATGCTTGTGATTTTTGCACATTAATTTTGTATCCTGAGACTGCTGAAGTTGCTTATCAGCTTAAGGAGATTGTGGGCTGAGACGATGGGGTTTTCTAAATATACAATCACGTCATCTGCAAACAGTGACAATTTGACTTCCTCTTTTCCTAATTGAATATCCTTTATTTCTTTCTCCTGCCTAATTACCCTGGCCAGAACTTCCAATACTATGTTGAATAGGAGTGGTAAGAAAAGGCATCCCTGTCTTGTGCCAGTTTTCAAAGGGGATGCTTCCAGTTTTTGCCCATTCAGTATGATATTGGCTGTGAGTTTGTCATAAATAATTATTATTTTGAGATACGTCCCATCAATACCTAGTTTATTGAGAGTTTTTCGCATGAAGGGCTGTTGAATTCTGCATCTATTGAGATAATCATGTGGTTTTTGTCTTTGGTTCTGTCTATATGATAGATTATGTTTATTGATTTGCATATGTTGAACCAGCCTTGCATCCCAGGTATGAAGCCAACTTGATTGTGGTGGATAAGCTTTTTGATGTGCTACTGGATTCGGTTTGCCAATATTTTATTGAGGATTTTCACAGCAATGTTCATCAGGGATATTGGTCTAAAATTCTTTTTTTGTTGTGTCTCTGCCAGGTTTTGGTTTCAGGATGATGCTGGTCTCATAAAATGAGTTAGGGAGAATTCCCTCTTTTTCTATTGATTGGAATAGTTTCAGAAGAAATGGTACCAGCTCCTCTTTGTATCTCTGGTAGAATTTGGCTGTGAATCCATCTGGTCCTGGACTTTTTTTGGTTGGTAGGCTCTTAATTATTGCCTCAATTTCAGTGCCTGTTATTGGTCTAGTCAGGGATTCAACTTCTGGTTTAGTCTTGGGAGAGGGTAGGTATCCAGGAATTTATCCATTTCTTCTAGGTTTGCTAGTTTATTTGCATAGAGGTGTTTACAGTATTCTCAGATGGTAGTTTGTATTTCTGTGGGATCATTTTTATTGCATCTGTTTGATTCTTCTCGCTTTTCTTTATTACTCTGGCTAGTGGTCTATCAATTTTGTTGATCTTTTCAAAAAACCAGCTCTTGGATTAATTGATCTTTTGAAGGGTGTTTTGTGTCTCTATCTCCTTCAGTTCTGTTCTGATCTTAGTTATTTCTTGCCTTCTCCTAGCTTTAGAATGTGTTTGCTCTTGCTTCTCTAGTTCTTTTAATTGTGATGTTAGGGTGTCAATTTTAGATCTTTCCTGCTTTCTCTTGTGGGCATTTAGTGCTATACATTTCCCCTCTACACACTGCTTTAAATGTGTCCCAGAGATTCTGGTATGTTGTGTCTTTGTTCTCATTGGTTTCAAAGAACATCTTTATTTCTGCCTTCATTTCGTCATGTACCCAGTAGTCATTCAGGAGCAGGTTATTCAGTTTCCATGTAGTTGAGCGGTTTTGAGTGAGTTTCTTAATCCTGAGTTCTGATTTGATTGCACTGTGGTCTGAGAGACTGTTATAATTTCTGTTCTTTTACATTTGCTGAGGAGTGCTTTACTTCCAACTATGTGGTCAATTTTGGAATAAGTGCGATGTGGTGCTGAGAAGAATGTATATTCTGTTGATTTGGGGTGGAGAGTTCTGTAGATGGCTATTAGGTCTGCTTGGTGCAGAGCTGAGTTCAAGTCCTGGATATCCTTGGTAACATTCTGTCTCGTTGATCTGTCTAATATTGATAGTGGGATGTTAAAGTCTCCCATTATTATTTTGTGGGAGTCTAAGTCTCTTTGTAGGTCTCTGAGAACTTGCTTTATGGATCTGGGTGCTCCCGTATTGGGTGCATATACATTTAGGACAGTTAGCTCTTCTTGTTGCATTGATCCCTTTACCATTATGTAATGGCCTTCTTTGTCTCTTTTCATCTTTGTTGGTTTAAAGTCTGTTTTATCAGAGAGTAGGATTGCAACCCCTGCTTGTTTTGTTTTCCATTTGCTTGGTAGATCTTCCTCCATCCCTTTAATTTGAGCGTATGTGTGTCTCTGCACGTGAGATGGGTCTCCTGAATACAGCACGTTGATGGGTCTTGACTCTTTATCCAATTTGCCAGTCTGTGTCTTTTAATTGGGGCATTTAGCTCATTTACATTTAAGGTTAATATTATTATGTGTTAATTTGATCCTGTCATTGTGATGCTAGCTAGTTATTTTGCCCATTTGTAGATGCATTTTCTTCATAGCGTCAATGGTCTTTACAATTTGGCATGTTTTTGCAGTGGCTGGTACTGGTTTTTCCTTTCCATATTTAGTGCTTCCTTCAGGAGCTCTTGTAAGGCAGGCCTGGTGGTGACAAATCTCTCAGCATTTGCTTGTCTGGAAAGGATTTTATTTCTCCTTCATCTATGAAGCTTAGTTGGGCTGGATATGAAATTCTGGGTTGAAAATTCTTTAAGAATGTTGCATATTGGCCCCTACTCTCTTTGGTTTGTAGGGTTTCTGTAGAGAGATCTGCTGTTAGTCTGATGGGCTTCCTTTTGTGAGTAACCCAACCTTTCTCTCAGGCTGCTCTTAACATTTTTTCTTTCATTTCAACCTTGGTGAATCTCATGATTATGTGTGTTGGGGTTGCTTTTAAGGAGTATCTTTGTGGTGTTCTCTGTATTTCCTGAATTTGAATGTTGGCCTGTCTTGCTAGGTTGGGGAAGTTCTCCTGGATAATATCCAGAGGAGTGTTTTCCCACTTGGTTCTATTCTCCCCGTCACTTTCACGTACACCAATCAGACGCAGAGTTGGTCTTTTCACATAGCCCCATATTTCTTGGAGGCTTTGTTCATTTTGTTTTACTCTTTTTTCTCTAAATTTATCTTCTCATTTCATTTCATTCATTTGATCTTCAATCACTGATACCCTTTCTTCCACTTGATTGAATCAGCTACTGAAGCTTGTGCAGGTGTCACGTAGTTCTCGTGCCATGGTTTTCAGCTCCTTCAGGTCATTTAAGGTCTTCTCTACACGTTTATTCTAGTTAGCCATTTGTCTAATCTTTTTTCAAGGTTTTTAGCTTATTTGTGATGGGTTCAAACATCCTCCTTTAGCTCGGAGAAGTTTGTTGTTACCGATCGTCTGAAGCCTACTTCTGCCAACTCTCTGTCCAGCTTTGTTCCTTTGCTGGCAAGGAGCTGCGTTCCTTTGGAGGAGAAGCAGTGCTCTGATTTTTAGAATTTTCAGCTTTTCTGCTCTGATTTCTCCCCATCTTTGTGGTTTTATCTACCTTTGGTCTTTGATGATGGTGACATACAGATGGGGTTTTGGTGTGGATGTCCTGTTTGTTAGTTTTCTTTCTAACAGGCAGGACCCTCAGCTGCAGGTCCGTTGGAGTTTGCTGGATGTCCATTCCAGGCCCTGTTTGCCTGGGTGTCACCAGTGGAGACTGCAGAACACCAAATGTTGCTGTCTGCTCCTTCTTCTGGAAGTTTCATCTCAGAGGGGCAGCCAGCTGTATGAGGTGTCAGTCGGCCCCTACTGGGAGGTGTCTCCCAGTTAGGCTACTCGGGGTCAGGGACCCACTTGAGGAGGCAGTCTGTCCTTTCTCAGATGTCAGACTCCATGCTGGGGGCTATAGACTAGAGCTGTTCCTATTTGGCCATCTTGGAACCACCCTCACCTTATTTCCTGAAGAGTTAAAACAAGGACCCTAGGGAAAGAGAAAGTATTGAGATAAAAGATGTAGGTAATGTCAAATAGAACTTAAACAGTACATGATTACTTTAATTTTGAATTACTGTTAATATTGTTTACATTGAGTTTTAATGGGAGAATACAAATAATTAAATTTAGAATGAGGTATGATTTTATTATTTAAATATTATTTTTCATGTAGCCTATTATTACATTGTCATGTTAAATTTATGTATTAAATCTGCCTGTCTCAT
Organism: Macaca nemestrina; assembly: GCF_043159975.1. Classification (NCBI taxonomy): domain Eukaryota; kingdom Metazoa; phylum Chordata; class Mammalia; order Primates; family Cercopithecidae; genus Macaca; species Macaca nemestrina. The sequence goes on along the minus strand of NC_092128.1, from coordinate 57,661,948 downwards.
GGTAGAAGAATTCCATTAAAATTATTCATCCCCTGAAATGAGCAAAAGCACTGCTGGATTTACAGGCCTGGAAATGTTTTCTCTTCTGCTTATTTGGTGATTTCATGCATTTGAAATAATATACTCACATTGAAAATCCAGGCACTTGGATTTATCTTGCATATTTATTTTAGGGAAAGGAAGATAGTATTTATAGGCATTGCTTCCTCTCTTGTCTAAGTGATAACTTGGGTACCTTTGTTAAGTCTAGAGCATATCCTGATAGAAAGATGTTTGACACAACTAGTCTCAAATCCCCAAATCGTGAAAATAGAATAGATAACTGAATTTTTCCGACTGAATCTATTATAATTGTCAATGAGTAGTCATATCCACTCCTACTTAAAGTAGGTTAGCTTCTTATATAACAACATTCTCTGTAGGAAAAAAGAAAAACACTTTTAAATGATTGCTATGAAACCAAAATTACTATTCTAGCCTAAAGTATGATTACAAGAAGAAATTATACAGCTGTAGTTTATATTCATCTTCCTTATATTTTTAGAAAATATAATGGTAGAGATCATTCAGGTGACTTTTGAAGACTACTTTAATTCAATAGTCATCTATACAGATTTCCTTTATGACTCAAAAATACAGATTTTTGAAAGCTAATACTACTTATTTGTGTTTTAACCACATCCTTTCATCATGACAATCTGACAGTACCAACCTCGTGTCACAGAGATTATCTATTTGATACGCTTCTCCTCCAATGGACCCAGTATTTCCGACTATATATCAAACATTCCTCCTTAAAAATATCTTCAATGTATCCTTCTCCTGTCCATAACTTCTCTGCTTCCTGCATTCTCAGTCTGAGCTAATAGTATGTTTATTCATTTCCCAAGCTAGAACCTTAACACTAGCTCTCAAAATTTATCCTTCTCTCTGAACTCCACATTTAATAAACCTTGACAATCCCTCTTCAGAAATCTCTCTCTCCTTTCTTAAGTCCTGCCATTGGATTAGTTCAGGACCTCGTTGTCTGTTACTTTAATCAATGCAATAGTCATTTTACATTCCAGTTGAACCCTAACTTTACCTCCAGAATTATCTTAAAAATGATTATGCCACTTCCCTGATAGTGGGAATAATTCCCTCTGAAGATTATAAAACAAAGAAACAAACACACTTCCTTAGTCTGGAATACAATGTCTTCCACTGTAAACTCCCAACTTGCTACGTGCAGCCTTATGTCGTAGTATTCCATCTGGCTACATTCACTCTCTCAGCTGTCCTTTCACGAAATTTGTCTATTTGGGTACAAATCCACAAGCTCTGATATCAACACATCTGCCTGGTCTTTTTTTTTTTTTTTTTTTAATACTTTAAATTCTAGGGTACATGTGCATAACGTGCAGGTTTGTTACATATGTATACTTGTGCCATGTTGCTGTGCTGCACCCATCAACTCGTCAGCACCCAACTACTCGTCATTTACATCAGGTATAACTCCCAACGCAATCCCTCCCCCCTCCCCCCTCCCCATAATAGGCCTCGGTGTGTGATGTCCCCCTTCCCGAGTCCAAGTGATCTCATTGTTCAGTTCCCACCTATGAGTGAGAACATGCGGTGTTTGGTTTTCTGTTCTTGTGATAGTCTGCTCAGAATGATGGTTTCCAGCTGCATCCATGTCCCTACAAAGGACACAAACTCATCCTTTTTTATGGCTGCATAGTATTCCATGGTGTATATGTGCCACATTTTCTTAATCCAGTCTGTCATGATGGACATTTGGGTTGATTCCAAGTCTTTGCTATTGTGAATAGTGCCGCAATGAACATACGTGTGCATGTGTCTTTATAGCAGCATGATTTATAATCCTTTGGGTATATACCCAATAATGGGATGGCTGGGTCATATGGTACATCTAGTTCTAGATCCTTGAGGAATCGCCATACTGTTTTCCATAATGGTTGAACTAGTTTACAATCCCACCAACAGTGTAAAAGTGTTCCTATTTCTCCACATCCTCTCCAGCACCTGTTGTTTCCTGACTTTTTAATGATCGCCATTCTAAATGGTGTGAGACAGTATCTCATTGTGGTTTTGATTTGCATTTCTCCGATGGCCAGTGATGATGAGCATTTTTTCATGTGTGTGTTGGCTGTATGAATGTCTTCTTTTGAGAAATGTCTGTTCATATCCTTTGCCCACTTTTTGATGGGGTTGTTTGTTTTTTTCTTGTAAATTTGTTTGAGTTCTTTGTAGGTTCTGGATATCAGCCCTTTTTTCAGATGAGTAGATTGCAAAAATTTTCTCCCATTCTGTAGGTTGCCTGTTCACTCTGATGGTAGTTTCTTTTGCTGTGTAGGAGCTTTTTAGTTTAATTAGATCCCATTTGTCAATTTTGGCTTTTGCTGCCGTTGCTTTTGGTGTTTTAGACATGAAATCTTTGCCCATGCCTATGTCCTGAATGGTACTACCTAGGTTTTCCTCTAGGGTTTTTATGGTATTAGGTCTAACATTTAAGTCTCTAATCCATCTTGAATTAATTTTCGTATAAGGAGTAAGGAAAGGATCAGTTTCAGCTTTCTACTTATGGCTAGCCAATTTTCCCAGCACCATTTATTAAATAGGGAATCCTTTCCCCATTTCTTGTTTCTCTCAGGTTTGTCAAAGATCAGATGGCTGTAGATGTGTGGTATTATTTCTGAGGACTCTGTTCTGTTCCATTGGTCTAGATCTCTGTTTTGGTACCAGTACCATGCTGTTTTGGTTACTGTAGCCTTGTAGTATAGTTTGAAGTCAGGTAACGTGATGCCTCCAGCTTTGTTCTTTTGGCTTAGGATTGTCTTGGAGATGCGGGCTCTTTTTTGGTTCCATATGAACTTTAAAGCAGTTCTTTCCAATTCTGTGAAGAAACTCATTGGTAGCTTGATGGGGATGGCATTGAATCTATAAATAACCTTGGGCAGTATGGCCATTTTCACGATATTGATTCTTCCTATCCATGAGCATGGTATGTTCTTCCATTTGTTTGTGTCCTCTTTAATTTCACTGAGCAGTGGTTTGTAGTTCTCCTTGAAGAGGTCCTTTACATCCCTTGTAAGTTGGATTCCTAGGTATTTCATTCTCTTTGAAGCTATTGTGAATGGGAGTTCATTCATGATTTGGCTCTCTGTTTGTCTGTTACTGGTGTTTAAGAATGCTTGTGATTTTTGCACATTAATTTTGTATCCTGAGACTTTGCTGAAGTTGCTTATCAGCTTAAGGAGATTTTGGGCTGAGACAATGGGTTTTTCTAAATATACAATCATGTCATCTGCAAACAGGGACAATTTGACTTCTCCTTTTCCTAACTGAATACCCTTGATTTCTTTCTCTTGCCTGATTGCCCTAGCCAGAACTTCCAACACTATGTTGAATAGGAGTGGTGAGAGAGGGCATCCCTGTCTTGTGCCAGTTTTCAAAGGGAATGCTTCCAGTTTTTGCCCATTCAGTATGATATTGGCTGTGGGTTTGTTATAAATAGCTCTTATTATTTTGAGGTACGTTCCATCAATACCGAATTTATTGAGCGTTTTTAGCATGAAGGGCTGTTGAATTTTGTCAAAAGCCTTTTCTACATCTATTGAGATAATCATGTGGTTCTTGTCTTTGGTTCTGTTTATATGCTGGATTATGTTTATTGATTTGCGAATGTTGAACCAGCCTTGCATCCCAGGGATGAAGCCCACTTGATCATGGTGGATAAGCTTTTTGATGTGCTGCTGAATCCGGTTTGCCAGTATTTTATTGAGGATTTTTGCATCAATGTTCATCAGGGATATTGGTCTAAAATTCTCTTTTTTTGTTGTGTCTCTGCCAGGCTTTGGTATCAGGATGATGTTGGCCTCATAAAATGAGTTAGGGAGGATTCCCTCTTTTTCTATTGATTGGAATAGTTTCAAAAGGAATGGTACCAGCTCCTCCTTATACCTCTGGTAGAATTCAGCTGTGAATCCATCTGGTCCTGGACTTTTTTTGGTTGGTAGGCTATTAATTATTGCCTCAATTTCAGAGCCTGCTATTGGTCTATTCAGGGATTCAACTTCTTCCTGGTTTAGTCTTGGAAGAGTGTAAGTGTCCAGGAAATTATCCATTTCTTCTAGATTTTCTAGTTTATTTGCGTAGAGGTGTTTATAGTATTCTCTGATGATAGTTTGTATTTCTGTGGGGTTGGTGGTGATATCCCCTTTATCATTTTTTATTGCATCTATTTGATTCTTCTCTCTTTTCTTCTTTATTAGTCTTGCTGGTCTGTCAATTTTATTGATCTTTTCAAAAAACCAACTCCTGGATTCATTGATTTTTTGGAGGGTTTTTTGTATCTCTATCTCCTTCAGTTCTGCTCTGATCTTAGTTATTTCTTGCCTTCTGCTAGCTTTAGAATGTGTTTGCTCTTGCTTCTCTAGTTCTTTTAATTGTGATGTTAGAGTGTCAATTTTAGATCTTTCCTGCTTTCTCTTGTGGGCATTTAGTGCTATAAATATCCCTCTACACACTGCTTTAAATGTGTCCCAGAGATTCTGGTATGTTGTATCTTTGTTCTCATTGGTTTCAAAGAACATCTTTATTTCTGCCTTCATTTCGTGATGTACCCACTAGTCATTCAGGAGCAGGTTATTCAGTTTCCATGTAGTTGAGCGGGTTTGATTGAGTTTCTTAGTCCTGAGTTCTAGTTTGATTGCACTGTGGTCTGAGAGACAGTTTGTTATAATTTCTGTTCTTGTACATTTGCTGAGGAGTGCTATACTTCCAATTATGTGGTCAATTTTGGAATAAGTGCGATGTGGTGCTGAGAAGAATGTATATTCTGTTGATCTGGGGTGGAGAGTTCTATAGATGTCTATTAGGTCTGCTTGCTGCAGAGATGAGTTCAATTCCTGGATATCCTTGTTAACTTTCTGTCTCGATCTGTCTAATGTTGACAGTGGAGTGTTGAAGTCTCCCATTATTATTGTATGGGAGTCTAAGTCTCTTTGTAAGTCTCTAAGGACTTGCTTTATGAATCTGGGTGCTCCTGTATTGGGTGCATATATATTTAGGATAGTTAGTTCTTCCTGTTGAATTGATCCCTTTACCATTATGTAATGGCCTTCTTTGTCTCTTTTGATCTTTGATGGTTTAAAGTCTATTTTATCAGAGACTAGTATTGCAACCCCTGGTTTCTTTTGTTCTCCATTTGCTTGGTAAATCTTCCTCCATCCCTTTATTTTGAGCCTATGTATGTCTCTGCATGTGAGATGGGTCTCCTGAATACAGCAGACTGATGGGTCTTGACTCTTTATCCAGTTTGCCAGTCTGTCTTTTAATTGGAGCATTTAGTCCATTTACATTTCAGGTTAATATTGTTATGTGTGAACTTGATCCTGCCATTATGATATTAACTGGTTATTTTGCTCGTTAGTTGATGCAGTTTCTTCCTAGCCTCGATGGTCTTTACATTTTGGCATGTTTTTGCAATGGCTGGTACCGGTTGTTCCTTTCCATGTTGAGTGCTTCCTTCAGGGTCTCTTGTAAGGCAGGCCTAGTGGTGACAAAATCTCTAAGCATTTGCTTATCTGTAAAGGATTTTATTTCTCCTTCACTTATGAAACTTAGTTTGGCTGGATATGAAATTCTGGGTTGAAAATTCTTTTCTTTAAGAATGTTGAATATTGGCCCCCACTCTCTTCTGGCTTGGAGAGTTTCTGCCGAGAGATCTGCTGTTAGTCTGATGGGCTTCCCTTTGTGTGTAACCCGACCTTTCTCTCTGGCTGCCCTTAAGATTTTTTCCTTCATTTCAACTTTGGTGAATCTGGCAATTATGTGTCTTGGAGTTGCTCTTCTCGAGGAGTATCTTTGTGGCATTCTCTGTATTTCCTGGATTTGAATGTTGGCCTGCCCTACTAGGTTGGGGAAGTTCTCCTGGATGATATCCTGAAGAGTGTTTTCCAACTTGGTTCCATTTTCCCCCTCACTTTCAGGCACCCCAATCAGACGTAGATTTTGTCTTTTCACATAATCCCATACTTCTTGCAGGCTTTGTTCATTTCTTTTTCTTCTTTTTTCTTTTGGTTTCTCTTCTCACTTCATTTCATTCATTTGATCCTCAATCGCTGATACTCTTTCTTCCAGTTGATCGAGTCAGTTACTGAAGCTTGTGCATTTGTCACGTATTTCTCGTGTCATGGTTTTCATCTCTTTCATTTCATTTATGACCTTCTCTACATTAATTACTCTAGCCATCAATTCTTCCACTTTTGTTTCGAGATTTTTAGTTTCTTTGCGCTGGGTACGTACTGAGAAGTTTGATGGACTGAAGCCTTCTTCTCTCATCTCGTCAAAGTCATTCTCTGTCAAGCTTTGAATCATTGCTGGCGATGAGCTGCGCTCCTTTGCCGGGGGAGATGCACTCTTATTTTTTGAATTTCCAACTTTTCTGCCCTGCTTTTTCCCCATCTTTGTGGTTTTATCTGCCTCTGGTCTTTGATGATGGTGACGTACTGATGGGGTTTTGGTGTTGGTGTCCTTCCTGTTTGATAGTTTTCCTTCTAACAGTCAGGACCCTCAGCTGTAGGTCTGTTGGAGATTGCTTGAGGTCCACTCCAGACCCTGTTTGCCTGGGTGTCAGCAGCAGAGGCTGCAGAAGATAGAATATTGCTGAACAGCGAGTGTACCTGTCTGATTCTTGCTTTGGAGGCTTCCTCTCAGGGGTGTACTCCACCCTGTGAGGTGTGGGGTGTCAGACTGCCCCTCGTGGGGGATGTCTCCCAGTTAGGCTACTCAGGGGTCAGGGACCCACTTGAGCAGGCAGTCTGTCCCTTCTCAGATCTCAACCTCCGTGTTGGGAGATCCACTGCTCTCTTCAAAGCTGTCAGACAGAGTCGTTTGCGTCTGCAGAGGTTTCTGCTGCTTTTGTTGTTATCTGTGCCCTGTCCCCAGAGGTGGAGTCTACAGAGACAGGCAGGTTTCCTTGAGCTGCTGTGAGCTCCACCCAGTTCGAGCTTCCCAGCAGCTTTGTTTACCTACTTAAGCCTCAGCAATGGCGGGCGCCCCTCCCCCAGCCTGGCTGCTGCCTTGCCGCGAGATGGCAGACTGCTGTGCTAGCAATGAGGGAGGCTCCGTGGGCGTGGGACCCTCCCGGCCAGGTGTGGGATATTATCTCCAGGTGTGCCTGTTTGCTTAAAGCGCAGTATTGGGGTGGGAGTTACCCGATTTTCCAGGTGTTGTGTGTCTCAGTTCCCCTGGCTAGGAAAAGGGATTCCCTTTCCCCTTGCTCTTCCCAGGTGAGGCGATGCCTCGCCCTGCTTCAGCTCTCGCTGGTCGGGCTGCAGCAGCTGACCAGCACCGATCGTCCGACACTCCCTAGTGAGATGAACCCAGTACCTCAGTTGAAAATGCTGAAATCACGGGTCTTCTGTGTCGCTCGCACTGGGAGTTGGAGACTGGAGCTGTTCCTATTCGGCCATCTTGCTCCGCCCCCCCATCTGCCTGGTCTTTATCAGAAACCATTCATGTTTACCAATTTCCTACTTATCCCCACCACCAGTTCCTGATTTTATTTCTCTCTGAGACCATGAAGTCTTCCTCCTCTCCTTCAGAGCCAATGTTTGGGGCTTCTTCTTCAGCTTTGAGCTGTAGCTTTTCTCTTTCTCCTTGACCATTCTAGTATATAGCTTTCCAATACCTTCCCCAGACATTCCCCCCACAGCCCTTAACCTCAGCAGACTCTCATTATTGTCCTCATCTCCAAGTTTATCATAATCCTGCAAGTAAAACCTAGACCATACCTTGCCTTTGCATGTACCTTGCCTTTGCGTGAGGTAGAAGGAATGCCTCTTGCTGGAATTTCTTTCCCTCCCCATTAACTTGCCAGTTCCTACTCAAAACAAAAGTCACGTATCAATTCCTCTATGACACCTTCATTGACTCCCCTAAATAGTAATTTACCATATTCCTTATTTATCTGGGTTCCCAAAATATTTCGTATATTTTATATAACACTATTCCTTTGTATTGTAAAATATTCAGCTCCCCCAGTAGATGATGAGTTTCTTACAGACAAGAAAAATATCTTTAAAAAGTGTGGGTATTTGTAATGTCTCTTAAATCCTCTTAAGAATAAGATGAAATATGGGGATAGAGAGAGAGAGGGAGGGAGAAAGAAAGAAAATAAATTTAGTATTGAAAGGAGCTTTCAAATATTTTTTTACCTTGACCTACAATAAGGAATACATTTTATGCTGTAAATGTAGTGTGCACACACACACAATGGATAGGAAAACATTTCAAAGAGTAATGTTGCTTACTAATGCAGTGTACTTTATTCTAATTTTTAACACTGATTCTTGATTTGTAGAGCATGACACATAAGGATTATTTAGGGATCTTTAAAATATATTTCCATGCCTCCGTTCCAGTCCCAGAGATTTGAAATAACATGGGATGGAAACTGGACAAAGAAGTTTTTAAAAGCTGCTTGATATTTCTGATCTGCAGTTCATAGCTGAGTTGGCATGTCTAGAGCCTTGGTATTCCCACTGTGATCCATGAACCAGCAGCATTGGCATCACCTGAAAACTTGTCAAGATATGCAGAATCTTGGACCCCACGCAGAAAACTACACTGTAACAAGATCCCAGCAATCTCATAAGCTCATTCAACTTTAAGAAACACTGCCGAGCTTAGAGCATAGAGAGGCAGTTAAAGGTAATGGTTAGGAGTGCAAACTCTGGTGACCGTGGGCAAGTTACTAACTTTTCAGGCTTTAGTTTCCCCGTTTCCCGAACTAGGACATTAACAGTCTTATGACCATAGGATTCCTATGAGTGTTACATCAGATAATTTGTATTAAGGGTTTCGCACAATGCCTGGCAACTAGCCTGGCACGTAACAAGGATAAAATAAGCATCATCTATTTTTATTATTCCCAGCACCAGCAAAATTACTCACAAATAGGAAGCATTCAAAAAATTGTTTTGTTCATTTATTGGAGACTGAGATAGGTAAAATAATTCACCAAAATTATGTAACTGTTTTACTAAAACTCTGAGAATACAAAGGAGTTCTAAAAAATAGATTAAGATTTTTTTGGATGTGTAACCTAGATTGCCCTGCTGCTAACAGTTTCTCATGTGGGAGGTTTTGGTATTTGTTGGAGTGCAAGTTTTGCTAAGCAGCTGTGTGTGTGAATCCATGTACTAGAAACAGTGGTTTCAGTGAGTTCATTTTGCCCTGGCTCATAAAAGCTGTCTCCTAAGTTGTCAAAGTTACTCACAGGCTATTAAACCATTCAGAGTGTCCATGGCCAATTGACCAGCCCTTATTTATCCTTCAGCTGCTGCCTATGTTAATTCTAATTTAAACTGTAAAGTGTATTTTTTTTAATTGTAAACCATTTTATTTTTAGCATGTATTTTCTGTACTTATTTCTGGAATGAAATTCAAAACGTGATTTTTGCCCAGAGAAATTCCTGGTCATTAGCTCATACATAACAGTGTTTTGGGGGAGGGAGGAAGATTTTACCATATAATCAAGGTCCCTTGGTTAATGGACACACTAGTGGCTGATTCTGTTCCCATTTTGATGACAGGCAGCCAAGTTTCTCCACTGAAGAAAAAACCACACCTGGAGTCAAATTAGAATTCATGTCCTGAGCTGGTGATCTACCTTACAGCTCAGTGAACTATATTATTCCTTTTTGCCTGAAAAATCATGCTGAATCCACTAGAATATATAAAGGGAAGGCACCACTTCAAAAGTTCGGCTAGATACTGATAAATACATTGCATTGACTTCTGGCCAAATCAGCGTGATCAGCTTCTTCAGACTGGAAATGAAGGATTCTTATTTTAAAAAAAAAAAAAAAAAAAAAAAAGCTCCCCTTTCCTCAGCCCAAACACCCATTAGGGTGAGTGGAGCAGAGAGGAGTGGACACGTGAATAAGTGTATTTGCCAAAAGTCCTCAGGAACAGCTGAGATTGGATAGCAACTTAATAAACTGCATAGTTCTCTATTTTTAAACAGTGGCTATATTTCATATTTAAGAAAACATTTGCCTAGGGGAAGGCTTAAGCCATTTCAGGTGTAAACTGGCACGTCTAAGTCTCCTGCTTTGTAGGTAAGTGGTGACACATCATATTCTATACTGTGTGTGTATTCATATTTAAATTTTGTTTGTACGGTTTTAGACACAATTTAAATTTACTCATCTGTTAAATGTTACACATTTATCACCTTATGGTACTGAGGCATTTATTTAATATTGTGTTAAACACCTGTTTATCCTTAAGTGGAAAATGAAAAATAATTACTCCTGAGTTTTAACATGCAGAAAAGGTAATATTTTCATCAATTTCCCCCCACTTACAGCCTATTAACATAAACTAAATAGAATACATGCTTATTAACATTTAAAATACCACTTTTAATGGGGTCTTTTGGGTTACTTTGCTAAAGCAGATTTATCGCTTTTTAGGCCAATTATAGGTGCCATGAAATACAGCAGTAACCACTTTGGAATAGGCATGTATTCTATAGATGACTGATCCATTATTTTATCAGTTACCCAAGTACCCAAACTAGATCACAATTCTAAAAAAAGGATTTCCTAGCCATTCTCTCCCATGAAAACTTGAGAATACTGCTTTTGGTGAATTTAAAATACCGTTTCGGAGAAACACAAAATTTAAAATCATTTATTACAGACAAGAAATACTAATGAGAACATTTTAAAACAGTGGTCAGGTAACTCAGCCACCAAGCACTTCATCATTTATTAGGTGTATTTACTTATTCATAATAAAGGATATGTTTGACATAACATCAGACCTTCTTTCTTGGCAAATACTACCTTAAATTCTCTAGAGGTAATTCCATCGCCAGCCATTCTTTTCAAGGATAGCTTGTTATTATTACCTTGGAAACAACAGAATAACATGTACTTCATCCTGAAATTATTTATTGAAGAAGGCCCAGAAAACAGTGATTTCAAGCTTTGACTCTTGAGATACTTAATTTCAGAAAACTTTTCCTTGGTACTTAAATTTTAGAATATTCAAATTTTGTGAGAACACATTGAACTAGGAAAATTATTTTCAAAGGAAATCCATAATCCCAGCACTTTGGGAGGCTGAGGCAGAAGGATCACTGGAGCTCAGGAGTTCAAGACCAGCCTGCGTAATGTAGTGAGACCTCATCTCTAAAATAACAATAAATTTAAGAAATAATAAAAAGAAATCCAGGTCATATCTTGAAGTCAGCCTAAAATTCTACACTATTTTCATTGCTACGTTGTTGGATAATGGAATCTGATAGCTCATTTTTAACAGGAACATCAGTCAAATCATAAAGGATGCATTCTGGTTTAATATTTAGGACTTCTTAATGCTGAAAATTGAACAAATATTGTGACCCTCCCACCCCTCATGAAGTCAACAAAGCTTGAAATCAATCGGGTTTTCTAGCTAAATATCTTAATCCAGATTGATCAATCAAATCACCCTGCACCATTTTCTTTCAGGATTATATTTAGGCCTTAAATCCTATTAAAGAAATTACCATAAAATGAATTTATTACCTAATTAAGTACAGAGTTGGATTAGGAATTGTATGCAGAAAATTACATTTTTTTCTAAAATCTTTTTAAAAAATCCTTTTTTTCTAAAACTTATAGTCTAAGGCAGGGGTCAGCAAACATTTCCTGGAAAAGACAAGATAGTAAATATTCTTGGCTTTATAGGCTACATGGTCTCTGTTGCAACATTTCAACTCTGCTGTCGTAGCACAAAACCATTCAGACAATATGTAAAAATATGACCTTGGCTGTCCCAATAAAACTTTATTTGCAAAAATAGGTAGTGTGCTGGGTTTGCCTACTTGTCACAGTTTGCTAACTTTTGGTCTAAGAGAAAATCTTGGCAAGACAAACAGTATCACTTCAATGGCCTTTGGAACGAATATGGCACAGGGACTCCAAGTGGTAGAAGAACCAGGACACTGATTATATTCCAAAGCTTTTTAAATCCAAAGTTGTTTTAATACCAGCAATAGTACTATACATGCTTTATAGTTGTTTATATAATACCTTCCCATCTATCATCTCTTAAGATTATGTCTGTTTCATAGATGAAGTAATAGTTGCAAAAGGCAATTCAATGGTACTAGAAACATATTTTCTGATTCCAAGCATTCAAAGTTTCTCTTGAAAGAACTCAAAGTGAAAATTCTGTAAGAAATGAAAGTGAATGGGAGAAATATGGAACATGAAAGCCAGGCAAGTTTTTTTTTCTTTTTGAGATGGAGTTTTGCTCCATCTTATTTCTTCCATGAAATAAGGTTATTAGGATAGTCCCATAGAGTATTTTGAGTTTAGCAAGACACTTAACAAAAAACTCTTGATGGAGATAAGTTGGTGAAATACCACCTGGAAAATACCTCAGGATAATGTGTGGCTTTCTGAATACAGAACCAACAAGAGTTTACAAATGAATTAATATCACCATGCTGCCAGACTCTACTTGAGACTGTATTTAGAATGAGAGAGTATGTATGTGTATTAGTCCATTTTCATACTGCTCTAAAGAACTGCCTGAGACTGGGTAATTTCTAAAGGAAAGAAGTTTAATTGACTCACAGGTCAGCATGGCTGGAGAGGCCTCAGGAAACTTACACTCATGGTGGAAGGATAAGAGGAAGCAAGGCACCTTCTTCACAAGGTGGCAGAAAGGAGAAGTGCTGAGTGAAGCGGGGAAGAGCCCCTTATGAAACCATGAGATCTGGTGAGAACTCACTATCACAAGAACAGGATGGGGGAAACATCCCCCTTGATTCAATTACCTCCACCTGGTCTCTCCCTTGACATATGGGGATTATGGAGATTACAATTCAAGATGAGATTCTGGGTGGGGACACAGCCAAACCATATCAGTATGTATTTTGAAGTTTTTAAAAATATCCCTATTAAATATATAGATTATAAGTGCTGGAGGAATGAATCAGGATTCAAAACGATCTCAGACTAAAAATTTAGACTGAAGAGGATATTTAATAAATGAAAAGAGAAAAACTGATACGTGATGACTCTTTGAAGGATAGCAGGTAAAAGTTACGAGGAGGGAGATTTTGGTTCAATTTAAGGAAGAATATTTAACGATTATGGCTCTGCTATGATGGGATGACCCACCTCCATAGAGTGGAATGGAGGGAAGATGACATGCTTCAGTGCTGTGCTTTTCAACCTTTTTTTTTTTTTTTTTTTTTTTGGTATACCCATCACCTGAAGATCAAGTTAAAAGGCAATTCCTGATGCAGATGGTCTGGGGAGGGACTTGATATTTCGTATTTCTAACAAACTCCAGTGATGCCATTGTTGCAGTCCCTGACTGTCCACATTCTGAGTGTCAAGGCTTTACGGTCCCACCCACCTGGCTGCACCACTTACTCCTGAGTTCCTTGGAACATAGTTAACATCTCAATCTAATCTTTCTAACCTGGTAAAATGGAGGTAGTGATACTTACATGTCACGGGACTCTTGGGAGGATTAAACAAGATTGTATGTGCTGACACTTAATGAATACTTAATAAATGTCAATTTCCTTTCCTCCTTCACTTCCTTATTAGAACTGAGCTGCAGTGGCATAACCAACTGTCAGGAATTCTGAAACAGGAGTTCTCCTGTTTTGCGGGTCTCTTACAAATATATTGTAAGCTGAGAAAGTGGAAGTTCAGTGGCTCTTTCCTGTCCTTTCTTGGCTTTAAGTCTAAATTAGATACAAATTTGGTATCCACCATTAACCACCACTGCTCCCATGCCCCCCACAATTTGTCTTTGTGAAGGAGGTATTTGTGGGTTGATTGCAGGGTGATGGGCCTCAGTTTAGCTAAACAAGTGATTTCCTTTTCCCCACAGGAGATAGCTTCCCCAGGCCATGCGTGCCACCTGATCGTGCAGCATCAGGACGCCCTTCCAAATCCCCCAGAAACTATGCTGAGTGCTGCTTACCTTGCCCTATATCTCACAGGCCATTCTATTTCCAGCTTAAATTCTGAGTTCTCCCAGAGGTGACTCTGAAGGCTGCAAACTTGCCATGTTTCAGCTGGTTAAGCTGGGTTTGCTTAAGGTTAAGCTGAAATTGCTGCTGGGTTTGAGGATGCCTGCAGGTGTCCTGTATGAGGCAAATCTTACACTTTTCAGTTTTCAATCTCTCTATTGATAGTAGTTAAGCACTGCCTCTTTAGTTAACAACAGATCCTGCTATTGGAGCCAATAAAGCAAGAATTTTCACTAAATTGTTTCTGTGCTCACTTCAACTACAACTGTAGCCTCAATGGGAGGGAACACACTGGATGGACCAATACACACCACACACATGTATCCCATGACTGTCTCCCCACTCAGAGGGATCTGAACACAGGAACATGGGTTAGTCTCCTTAATGCTGGCTCAGGCCTATCAATTTGGTTTCATCGGCTCCCACCTGACTTCTCCCTTCTTTATTTCCTAGCTGCAGCTAAGATGCCCTGAGGGTGACTGAATTTAGGATACCATTCACCTGTTTACTGCAGTTTTAAGCCTGATGTTCAGTCTGGACTCTCTTCCTGACTAAATAATTAAAATTGTGTCTAAAACAGCACAAACGAGAGAAAATTTAAATATGAATACACACACACAGTATACAATATGGTGTATCACAACTTACCTACAAAGCAGGAGACTTAGACGTGCCAGTTTATCCACTTGGAATGACTTAAGCCCTCCCCTAGGCAAATGTTTTTAGACTATGTCTCATCTAAATTGTTCAGACATAAGCTGTATTTCTGTGTTTCACTGAGAGTTCTGATGCCACCATATGAGTCAATAGGAAATACAATCCCAGAACTGAAGAAGTGTGATTAATCCAAAGAATCTGATCCCATTTGACGTTTGTGCTGTACCAAGGAAGTAAAGGACTAAAAACCAACTAGTAAAACCAGGTAGTGTGAAACCAGTTCCGATATGTTAAAATCCCTCTCCCAGCCAGGCGCGGTGGCTCACGCCTGTCATTCCAGCACTTTGGGAGGCCAAGGCGGGTGGATCACTTAAGGTCAAGAGTTCAAGACCAGCCTGACCAAGATGGTGAAACCCATCTCTACTAAAAATACAAAAAAATTAGCCAGGCGTGGTGGCAGGTGCCTGTAATCCTAGCTATTCCAGAGGCTAAGGCAGAGAATTGCTTAAACCTGGAGAGGCAGAGATCGCGTGCCACTGCACTCCAGCCTGGGCAACAGAGCAAGACTCCGTCTCAAAAAAAAAAAAAATCCCTCTCCCACATCCCCTATCACATATCCCATGCCCTAATCACTAACCACCACCATCATCTTCATTTTTCTTCAATAAGTTTAATAAATAAGTTTAAATAGATACACTGTATAGTTCCAGAAATAGGAGATCAGAACCCCTCTTTTCGGTAAAGTTTGAACTTTGGTCTCTGTATCAGCTAGTGCTCTCCAGAGAAACAAAACCAGAGTAGGTATTGGCTCACACAAATCGTGAGGGCTGGCAAATTCAAAATCTGAAGGGCAGGGAAACAGACTGGAAACTCTTGGACAGGAACTGATGCTTCAGTTTTGAGGCAAAATTTCTTCCTCAGGGAAACCTCAATTTTATTCTTAAGGCCTTTCAACTGATTGGATAAGACTTGGCCAAAGTATCAACGATGATCTCCTTTACTTAAAGTCAGTTAATTGTAGATGTTAACTATATCCACAAAATGTATTTACCAAGCAACATCGAGATTAGTGTTTCACTGAATAATTGGGACTATAGTCTAGCCAACTTGACACATAAAACTATCCATTACAGTCCTTATGAACAGAAAAATCTTCCACATCTATATTTGAGTAGTAATCTCTGTATTAGTTCAGAGAGCTTAGGAAAACCGTATCAATCCAGATCTACAAAACACAAGGCAGGAATGTAGGCAATTATTGAAATATTTAAATTATGAGTTTTTGTTTGTCTGAATTAGTAGGGCATACAACCTCACTTCACTAGAAACTTGGTTGTCTTCTATTCCCAAACCTGCTCTTGAGGGACAGCAGTGCCATGAAATCAGCAGCTAATTAATGGTACTCTGTATCAGGGCAGGGACACGGAAAAACCTTAGAATGCATGTTTGGTTGTTGTGATTTTTCCATAATTCCCAGTACTCCCCAGGATAAGAATCTCTTACCCTACTTTGCTGAGATAATGATTTGAGTTTCCTCATAAATCAAGATGCTATTGCTCCTACTACCCTTTTGTTTTCCCCTCTAGAGTCAGATAAAAAGGTGTCTTTCTCAATTTGAAGCCAAACTTCAAGCTAAACTTTCAAATTCACCTACTCTGATCTTGGCTCACATTCTCCTAACCCGATATGTTAAGTTTCTCTTTCCCACTTCCTCCTCCTCTTTGCTCTTCTGTCTGCCTGCTCTGATTAGTTACTTTTCTATGTATTTCCTACCTCTCCCTACCAGACTTCTTAGATGTAGTAGGTAGACAACCACACGTCTATAGTCTCACTACTTGTTCTTTCTCCAATTTCCTATACTATTGTCTCTACTCTCAACAGCCTACTGAAACTAAGCTTGGGAATATTCCTGGGGTATACCCACTTGGCGAAATCAATGGCTACTTTCCAATCTGATGTTCTATTGTTGCCACCATTGTAAACAGGTAATCAACCCTTCTTCAGACACCATTCTTCTCTGGCACCCTACACTAATGACTCTCCTCTGAAATCTCACTTTTCCTATCTCCCTCATGGGATTCTTTTACCTCAGAATCCACTCTCTTGCTAACCCCATTTTCTAAAACTTGCTGCATCTTTGAATAGCTCTTTTTTGGACATCTCATGCCTTCTTAAAAATGTTACTAATTTTTTGCATTTGGCAAATGTTTGCAAGCCTTTACTGTGTGTCACTGCTATACTGGGTGCCCCCCCTAGATAAATGAGAAATAAGGGTGATTGTTTTCTACAAGATAATTGAGAAATAAGGGTGATTGTTTTCTATATTATTCCAAAGAGAAGAGGTAAAAAGTTTCTTTCATTTTGTTTTGTTTGATACTTTTGTGATCACTGGTTGTTTTTAATATTTCACTGAAGTATTAAATGGGAACTATGCATTGAAACATAATAAATTATGCTAGTTTTCCTTGCTAAATCATAGTTTACTATATTTTAAGATCAAGGACTATATTTTACTCATCTGTGTATCTGCTGGGACTTCATATTTATTAAATGGGTACTAAAACATTAAAATTATTTTTTATGACAAAAAATACATCAAACTAATGTAAGTTACACTGGTTGACTCATGCTGATTAGAAACTACAACTGGTAGTTAGTAAAAATAGAACTAATTATTTAATAAATAAGATTGAGATTGGAAAATCGTTTTGAATATGGAATGCAGGAGAAATAAGAAGTCTGGAAGTGAACGCTTACGAACTAGGTCTCTATATTGATGACTCCAAAATTTGTATCTGTAGCCCCTCCCCTCAATGTTTACAAGTCTCCTCCCACTTCCACTAGAATTTACCAAGCACATATCATAATTTACCTTCTCCTCTACCATGAATTTTCATGCACACCAGTGATACTATTATTCTCACAGATAACTAGGTTAACATTTTAAATCTGTCTTTAGCTTGTAAGATACTGAAAATAAAGATGATATTGTATATTTTATATACATACAATATACAAGATATCTCATAACTATAATTATCTTTTACCTATACTAATTCAATTGACTGTTAATCAATTATAGTCAGTAAATTGTTAAAATTAGTGTTCATGCATCTTTCCTGATTTAAAAAAATTAGTAAAGAGTCTATAAGAAAATTCTGGCTGAACAAAGAAAAATGCTTAAGTGAAATAAACACTGAAGTTTATGTTCGTGTTCTCTTTACCTTTGGGAAAAATAAAATAAAATTCCACCTCTTAGCTCTAATCTTTCTCCACTAAGCAAGTAGATGCATTGTCAGATTTAAAATGATAATTGCATGTTTAGTAGGTGAGTAAATTTAAGAACCTGCAGTCAAACCCACAGGGAAAATGAAACTAAGACAAAAAATTAAAGACATCTGACAGCAGAAAATATTTGGTATAGTTTCTATTTCCTATCCTTTCAGAGCTAAGTCTGGATTTTAATTAATATTTTTTCCGATATCTTGACTCAAGCATTCTATGCTGAAGGAATTATTGAAAGATTGACTAGCAGACTTTTGATGTAGCAATAAATATTTATGATCTGCTGAGTGTATTTTTATATTAT
The DNA here is from genome assembly GCF_043159975.1 of Macaca nemestrina. Lineage (NCBI taxonomy): Eukaryota > Metazoa > Chordata > Mammalia > Primates > Cercopithecidae > Macaca > Macaca nemestrina. The sequence continues at coordinate 57,643,640 of NC_092128.1, read as the reverse complement.
TCATTGACTAAGTCCTTAGATCTCTTGCTTCCCTAGACCAGTAATTAGAGAGATGAAATACAAGTTTATGCTTTCTCTGTCAGTTTCATGAGTAGAATTCAAAATGGAAAGGGTAACAATCACATGCCCTCAACAGTCATTGATTACTGTTTATGTAGAAAAGTTAGCATGTCTGTGTAACTAAAACTGAAAATACAGTGTACAAAAAAGATATCATGTATCTGTTTCATGTGTTCTAGACCTAAGAAAACTAATTTATTTACAGTCAGCTAAAGGGCTAACCGCCCTTTCCATATTCAAGTCCATTATTTTCATTAAGATTATCCAACTGGCTATCAGTTAACTGGTATATCTAGTCCTATTACTAATAATTCTTCTGCCTTTTAGAATTCATGAAAAACTGAGACAAGATTTTCAAAGCTTCAGCATTTCATAAAATACCTTAAAATCATTTTCATTGTTTTCTTTATTGTACTTATTAGATGTTTATGACCTCAAGAGTTACATCCCCAGTCATCCTGATAGGCTTGGCATTTTGTTTTTCTTTTCTTCTGATTTGCTTGCTTTAGGACTTGGGCAGACTAACTAGCCCATTCAAATATAGGTAATTCTGTCACTGAGTGATTCTTCCTATGGGCCACAACTTGTGAACAAAAACAAGACTGTTATGTCAAGATAAAATATCATCTGGGTCCGCTGGCAAGATGGCCAAATAGGAACAGCTTCGATCTGCAGCTCCCAGCAAGATTGAGGCAGAAGGCAGGTGATTTCTGCATTTCCAACTGAGGCACCTCGTTCATCTCACTGGGACTAGTTAGACAGTGGGTGCAGCCCATGGAGGGTGAGCCAAAGCAGGGTGGGGCATCGCCTCTCCCGGGAAGTACAAGGGGTTGGGGAATTCTCTCCCCTACCCAAGGGAAGCCATGAGAGACTATACCAGGAGGAACGGTGCACTCCAGCCCAGATACTGTGCTTTTCCCACAGTCTTCACAACCAGCAGACGAGGAGATTCCCTCCGTTGCCTACCCCACCAGGGCCATGGGTTTCAAGCACAAAACTGGGCAGCCATTTGGGCAGACACCAAACTAGCTGCAGGAGTTTTTGTTTGTTTGTTTTTTTCTTTTCATACCCCAGTGGAACCTGGAGCACCAGCAAGACAGAACCATTCACTCCCCTGGAAAAGGGGCTGAAGCCAGGTAGCCAAGTGGTCTGGCTCAGTGGACCCCACCCCCACAGAGCCCAGCAAGCTAAGATCCACTGGTTTGAAATTCTCGCTGCCAGCACAGCAGTCTGACCCTGACCTGGGACGCTTGAGCTTGGTAGCGGGAGGGGTGTCCACCACTGCTGAAGCTTGAGTAGGTGGTTTTCCCCTCACAGTGTATACAAAGCTGCCAGGAAGGATGAACTGGGAGGATCCCACCGCAGCTCAGCAAGGCCACTGCAGCCACACTGCCTCTCTAGAATCCTCATCTATGGGCAGGGCATCTCTGAAAAAAAGGCAGCAGCCCCAGTCAGGGACTTATAGATAAAACCCCCATCTCCCTGGGACAGAGCTCCTGGGGGAAGGGGTGCTGTGGGCACAGCTTCAGCAGACTTAAATGTCCCTACCTGACAGCTCCGAAGAGAGCAGTGGTTCTCCCAGCACAGCATTCAAGCTCTGCTAAGGGACAGACTGCCTCCTCAAGTGGGTCCCTGACCTCTGTGTATCCTGACTAGCAGACACCTCCCAGTAGGAGCTGACAGACACCTCATACAGAAGAGCTATGGCTGGCATCTGGTGGGTGACCCTCTGGGATGAAGCTTCCAGAGGAAGGAACAGGCAGCAAACTTTGCTGTTCTGCAGTATCCGCTGGTGATACCCAGGCAAACAGGGTCTGGAGTGGACCTCCAGCAGACTCTAGCAGACCTATAGCAGAGGTCTGACTGTTAGAAGGAAAACAAACAGAAAGGAATAGTATCAGCATCAACAAAAAGAACGTCCACTCAGAGACCCCATCCTAAGGTCCCCAACATCAAGGACCAAAGGTAGATAAATCCATGAAGATGGGGAGAAACCTGTGCAAAAAGGCTGAAAATTCCAAAAACCAGAATGCCTCTTCTCCTTCAAAGGATCACAACTCCTCACCAGCAAGGGAACAAAACTGGGTGGAAAATGAGTTTGATGAATTGACAGAAGTACACTTCAGAATATGGGTAATAACAAACTCCTCCAAGCTAAAGGAGCATGTTCTAACCCAATGCAAGGAAGCTAAAACCTTGAAAAAAGGCTAGATGATTTGTTAACCAAAATAAACAGTTTAGAGAAAATATAATTGACCTGATGGAGCTGAAAAACAGAGCAAGAGAGCTTCTTGAAGCATAAACAAGTATCAATAGCCGAATCGATCAAGTGGAAGAAAGTATATTAGAGATTGATATCAGCTCAATGAAGTAAAGCAAGAAGACAAGATTAGAGGAAAAAGAGTGAAAAGAAATGAACAAAGCCTCCAAGAAATATGGGACTATGTGAAAAGACCAAATCTACGTTTCTTTGGTGTACCTGAAAGTGACAGGGAGAATGGAACCAAGTTGGAAAACACTCTTCAGGATATCATCCAGGAGAACTTCCCCAACCTAGTAAGACAGGCCAACATTCAAATTCAGGAAATACAGAGAACACCACAAAGATACTCCTTAAAAGCAACCCCAACACACATAATCATGAGATTCACCAAGGTTGAAATGAAAGAAAAAATGTTAAGAGCAGCCTGAGAGAAAGGTTGGGTTACCCATAAAAGGAAGCCCATCAGACTAACAGCAGATCTCTCTACAGAAACCCTACAAACCAAAGAGAGTAGGGGCCAATATTCAACATTCTTAAAGAACTTTCAACCCAGAATTTCATATCCAGCCCAACTAAGCTTCATAGATGAAGGAGAAATAAAATCCTTTACAGACAAGCAAATGCTGAGAGATTTGTCACCACCAGGCCTGCCTTACAAGAGCTCCTGAAGGAAGCACTAAATATGGAAAGGAAAAACCAGTACCAGCCACTGCAAAAACATGCCAAATTGTAAAGACCATTGACGCTATGAAGAAAATGCATCTACAAATGGGCAAAATAACTAGCTAGCATCATAAACACAGGATCAAATTAACACATAATAATATTAACCTTAAATGTAAATGAGCTAAATGCCCTAATTAAAAGACACAGACTGGCAAATTGGATAAAAAGTCAAGACCCATCAGTATGCTGTATTCAGTAGACCCATCTCATGTGCAAAGACACACAGACTCAAAATAAAGGATGAAGGAAGATCTACCAAGCAAATGAAAAGCAGAAAACAAGCAGGGGTTGCAATCTTACTTTCTGATAAAACAGACTTTAAACCAACAAGGATCAAAAGAGACAAAGAAGGCCATTACATAATGGTAAAGGGATCAATGCAACAAGAAGAGCTAACTATCCCAAATATATATGCACCCAATACAGGAGCACCCAGATCCATAAAGCAAGTTCTTAGAGACCTAAAAAGAGACTTAGACTCCTGCACAATAATGGGAGACTTTAACGCCTCACTGTCAACATTAGACAGATCAATGAGACAGAAAATTAACAAAGATATCCAGGACTTGAACTCAGGTCTGGATGAAGCAGACCTGGTAGACATCTACAGAACTCTCCACCCCAAATCAACAGAACATAATTCCTCTCAGAACCACATCGCCCTTATTCTAAAATTGACTACATATTTGAAAGTAAAGCACTCCCCAGCAAATGCAAAAGAATGGAAATCATAAGTCTCTCAGACCACAGTGCAATCAAACTAGAACTCAGTATTAAGAAACTCACTCAAAACCACACAACATCATGGAAACTGAACAACCTGTTCCTGAATGACTACTGGGTACATAACGAAATGAAGGCAGAATAAAGATGTTCTCTGAAACCAATGAGAACAAAGGACACAATGCACTAGAATCTCTGGGACACATTTAAGCAGTGTGTAGAGGGAAATTTATAGCATTATATACCCACAAGAGAAGGCAGGAAAGATCTAAAATTGACACTCTAACATCACAATTAAAAGAACTAGAGAAGCAAGAGCGAACAAACTCAAAAGCGAGAAGGCAAAAAATAAGATCAGAGCAGAACTGAAGGAGACAGAGACACAAAAAAATCTTTAAAAAAATCAGTGAATCTAGGAGCTGGTTTTTAGAGAAGGTCAGCAAAACAGACTACTAGTCAGACTGATAAACAAGAAAAGAGAGAAGAATCAGATATATGCAGTAACAAATGATAAAGGGGATGTCACCACCGATCCCACAGAAATACAAGGTACCATCAGAGAATAATATAAACAACTCTACCCAAGTAAACTAGAAAATCTAGAAGAAATGGATAAATTCCTGGACACATACACCATCCTAACACTAAACCAGGAAAAAGTCAAATCCCTGAATAGCCCAATGCCAAGTTCTGAAATTGAGGCAGTATATAATAGCCTACCAACAAAAAAAAAAGTGAAGGACCAGACAGATTCACAGCCAGATTCTACCAGAGGTACAAAGAGGAGCTGATACCATTTCTTCTGAAACTATCCCAAACAACAGAAAAAAAAGGAATCATCCCTAACTCATTTTATGAGGCCAGCATCATCCTGCAACCAAAACCTGGCAGAGACACAACCAAAAAAGAAAATTTCAGGCCAATATCCCTGATGAACCTCAATGCAAAAATCCTCAATAAAATACTAGCACACCAAATCCAGCAGCACATCAAAAAGCTTACTGACCACAATCAAGTCGGCTTTGTCCCTGGGATGCAAGGCTGGTTCAACATACGCAAATCAGTAAACATAATGCATGACAAAAACCACGATTATCTCAATAGATGCAGAAAAGGTCTTTGATAAAATTCAACACCCCTTTATGCTAAAAACTCTCAATAAACTAGGTATTGATGGAATATATCTCAAAATAATAAGAGCTATTTATGACAAACCCACAGCCAATATCATACTGAATGACCAAAAACTGGAAGCATTGCCTTTGAAAACTGGCACAAGACAAGGATGCCCTCTTTCACCACTCCTATTCAACATAGTATTGGAAGTTCTGGCCAGGGCAGTCAGGCAAGAAAAAGAAATAAAGGCTATTCAAATAGGAAGAAAGGAAGTCAAATTGTCTCTGCTTGCAGATGACATGATGATATATTTAGAAAACCCCACCGTCTCAGCCCAAAATCCCCTTAAGCTGATAAGCAACTTCAGCAAAGTCTCGGGATACAAAATCAATGTGCAAAAATCACAAGCATTCCTATACACCAATAACAGACAAACACAGAGTCAAATCATGAGTGAACTCCCATTCACAATTGCTACAAAGAGAATAAAATACCTAGGAATCCAACTTACAAGGGATGTGAAGGACCTCTTCAAAGAGAACTACAAATCACTGCTCAAGGAAATAAGATAGGACACAAATGGAAAACCATTCCATGCTCATGGATAGGAAGAATCAATATTGTGAAAATGGCCATACTGCCCAAAGTAATTTATAGACTCAATGCTACCCCCATCAAGCTACCATTGACTTTCTTCACTGAATTGGAAAAAACTACTTCAAATTTCATACAGAACCAAAAAAGAGCCCACACAGCCAAGGCAATCCTATGCAAAAAGAACAAAGATGGAGACATCATGCTATCGGACTTCAAACTATACTACAAGTCTACAGTAACAGCACGGTACTGGTACGAAAACAGAGATATAGACCAATGGAACAGAACAGAGGCCTCAGAAATACCACCACATATCTACAACCATTTGATCTTCGATAAACTTGACAAACACAAACAATGGGGAAGGGATTCCCTACTTAATAAATGGTGTTAGGAAAACTGGCTAGCCATATACAGAAAGCTGAAACTGGACCCCTTCCTTACACCTTATACAAAAATAAGTTCAAGATGGATTAAAGAGTTAAATGTTGAGACCTAAAACCATAAAAACCCTAGAAGAAAACCTAGGCAATACCATTCAGGACATAGGCATGGGCAAAGACTTTATGACTAAAACACCAAAAGCAATGGCAACAAAAGCCAAAATCAACAAATGAGATCTAATTAAAGAGCTCTGCACAGCAAAAGTAACTATCATCAGAGTGAACAGGCAACCTAAAGAATGGGAGAAAATTTTTGCAATCTGTCCATCTGACAAAGGGCTAATATCCAGACTTAAACAAATTTATAAGAAAAATCAAACAACCCCATCAAAAAGTGGGTGAAGGATATGAACAGACACTTCTCAAAAGAAGACATTTATGCAGCCAACAAACATGAAAAAAAAGCTCATCATCACTGGTCATTAGAGAAATGCAAATCAAAACCACCATGAGACGCCATCTCATGCAGTTAGAATGGTGATCGTTAAAAAGTCAGGAAACAATAGATGCTGGAGAGGATGTGGAGAAATAGGAATGCTTTTATACTGTTGGTGGGAGTGTAATTAGTTCAACCATTGTGGAAGACAGTGTGGCGATCCCTCAAGGATCTAGAACTAGAAATACCATTTGACTCAACAATCTCTTTACTGGGTATATATCTGAAAGATTATAAATCATTCTACTATAAGGACTCCTGCACACATATGTTTATTGCGGCACTGTTCACAATAGCGAAGACTTGGAACCAACCCAAATGCCCATCATGATAGACTGGATAAACAAAATGTGGCACATATACACTATGGAATACTATGCAGCCACTATTATTATTATTTTTTTTTTTTTTTTTTTTTTTTTTTTGAGACGGAGTCTCACGCTGTTGCCCAGGCTGGAGTGCAGTGGCGCGATCTCGGCTCACTGCAAGCTCCGCCTCCCGGGTTCCTGCCATTCTCCTGCCTCAGCCTCCTGAGTAGCTGGGACTACAGGCGCCCGCCACCGCGCCCGGCTAATTATTTTGTATTTTTTTTAGTAGAGACGGGGTTTCACTGTGGTCTCGATCTCCTGACCTTGTGATCCTCCCGCCTCGGCCTCCCAAAAGTGCTGGGATTACAGGCTTGAGCCACCGCGCCCGGCCGCAGCCATTATAAAAGGATGAGTTCATGTCCTTTGCAGGGACATGGACGAACTAGAAACCATCATTCTCAGCAAACTAACACAAGAACAGAAAACCAAACACCACATGTTCTCACTCATAAATGGGAGGTGAACACTGAGAACACATGGACATAGGGAGGGGAACTTCACACACTGGGGCCTGTTGGTGGGTGAGGGGGCTGGTTGAGGGATAGCATTGGAGAAATACCTAATGTAGATGATGGGTTGAAGGGTGCAGCAAACCACCATGGCACATGTATACCTGTGTAACAAACCTGCATGTTGTGCACATGTACCCCAGAACTTAAAGTATGATTAAAAACACCATCTATTGGATTAGAGACTTAAATGTTAGACCTAATACCATAAAAATCCTAGAGGAAAACCTAGGTAGTACCATTCAGGACATAGGCATGGGCAAAGATTTCATGTCTAAAACACCAAAAGCAACGGCAGCAAAAGCCAAAATTGACAAATGGGATCTCATTAAACTAAAGAGCTTCTGCACAGCAAAAGACACTACCATCAGAGTGAACAGGCAACCTACAGAATGGGAGAAAATTTTTGCAATCTACTCATCTGACAAAGGGCTAATATCCAGAACCTACAAAGAACTCAAACAAATTTACAAGAAAAAAACAAACAACCCCATCAATAAGTGGGCAAAGGACATGAACAGATATTTCTCAAAAGAAGACATTCATACAGCCAACAGACACATGAAAAAATGCTCATCATCACTGGCCATCAGAGAAATGCAAATCAAAACCACAATGAGATACCATCTCACACCAGTTAGAATGGCAATCATTAAAAAGTCAGGAAACAACAGGTGCTGGAGAGGATGTGGAGAAATAGGAACACTTTTACACTGTTGGTGGGATTGTAAGCTAGTTCAACCATTATGGAAAACAGTATGGCGATTCCTCAAGGATCTAGAACTAGATGTACCATATGACCCAGCCATCCCATTACTGGGTATATACCCAAAGGATTATAAATTATGCTTCTATAAAGACACATGCACACGTATGTTTATTGCAGCACTATTCACAATAGCAAAGACTTGGAATCAACCCAAATGTCCATCAGTGACAGATTGGATTAAGAAAATGTGGCACATATACACCATGGAATACTATGCAGCCATAAAAAAGGATGAGTTTGACTCCTTTGTAGAGACTTGGATGCAGCTGGAATCCATCATTCTTAGCAAACTATCACAAGAACAGAAAACCAAACACCGCATGTTCTCACTCATAGGTGGGAACTGAACAATGAGATCACTCGGACTCAGGAAGGGGAACATCACACACCGGGGCCTATCATGGGGAGGGGGGAGGGGGGAGGGATTGCATTGGGAGTTATACCTGATGTAAATGACGAGTTGATGGGTGCAGCACAGCAACATGGCACAAGTATACATATGTAACAAAACTGCACGTTATGCACATGTACCCTACAACTTAAAGTATAATAATAATAAATAAATTTAAAAAAAAAAAAAAAAAAAAAAAAAAAAAAAAAAAAAAACACCATCTATGTTTACATTATGTAATACTATTCAGTTCAAGCAGTCAAATGTGAAATTAGATACACAAAATTTGAAGTGATTAATTTTAGTCTAAGTCTTAAGAAATGCCAAATAAATAGATGAAATAAATCTTGAAATTGTATAAGCTTATATAAACAAACATCCACATAGTTGGTAGACAAGTGTGAATGTAACCCCAAACCCACTAGGAATATGGCAGTTCAGTCATTTATAATTGTTGAACTTGACTCCTCTAAGCCACAGTTGCATCTTCTATGTCATGGGGACACTATATATTCTTCATCACACTACTTCAAGGATTAAAATAAATGAAGGTTCTGGAATGCTTGACTGACTTCTTGGCATACAGTTCTTGTTCTTAGCAGTAGCTGTAGTTATTATTAGCCAATATAGCCATTTCTCCCTGATCTCCAACAACATATTTATTCAGTAGAAAGGATTTAATTAGCTGTTTTGCATTATCTATACCAAAAAAGTAGCAAATTTAAAATATTTAAAATTTTGCTTTTCAGTTAATATGCCACCACATGGTTATGATTTTTGCATTTTACAATGATTTGAAGGAACTTGATATAAAATAAAGTGCTAATGCTATAATTATATAAAAATCATAGTAGATTTAGTTTTAAAAGCAAGAAATTTTCATTGTTTCTGACTCTGTTGTTAATCATATTTTGCTGGAATGGAAAATGTAACACAGAAATAAACAAATTAACATACAGACATGTGGACCTATCTACATGTATATTTACATAGATACATGTTCAATAGCAGTACAGAGGGAGGGGGCAACTTAAAATCTTTGGTGATGATTCTCTGCTCACTTATTCCAATCAGCTTCGGTAGGGTATAATAATTGTAACATTGCAAACAGCAGGGGATTAGATTGTTTTTCTCTGTGCCATTTGTCTGTTGTGTCTGAGAATAAAATAATCTTCCATTGTCTGCAGTGAAATTGCTTCACATTTCCCTGAAACCCCTAGGCTAGTGACATTATTCATCCCCTTAAGAATCTGTGTGCAGTGTCCAACATGGAGAGGGTAGTGGTGGGTATATGCCCTATGGAGAAAGTAGTAGATGTCTGATAAAATAAGGTACCATATTGCTCTCCCTTTCTCTTCACATAAATCAGACAGATAATAACTATCTTTCTCTGGATTCCAAAATTTCAGTGCAGCCAAGACAAATTTTGTTCTTCCTTTTTGCCATGTGTTTGAGGGAGTTTTAATTGGCAATCCTTGGTGTATATGGCCCAATGAACAGGCTGACTCCTTGATACTTGTATAAAATATTGCTCTTTCTCAAACTGAAATTGGAAATAAAAGGGTCCAAGTTTGAACAATCAAAGTCTGTCAATGAAGATTCACATCTGCCAAGTCTGTTTCCCTTTTAACAAGTTAGAAGGGCTCTCATCAAACCCTGGACCCATGTGTATGCAATATACAGTCATATTTTTATTTAGCACGGCACGTTTGTTCTTTCTGCCAGCCATTTTATGAAGCTCAGCAACTTAATGCTGCACCACTTCTGAAATCCATATGGGAGAAATATTCTGGCAGCCCTCATTTCAGCAAGGCAGCAGGGGCCCTGTAATTTCTCACAAATGAAGGGAGTGAAGGAGCAGATCAACATAATAGAATATGTTATACTACCAGTTAAGGCATGTTGATTGGCTTGCAATTGAAGCACTAGTCAGAACCCTTTCCAGAATTACCATGTAGGGTGAGAGAGACCCAAGGGGTGAGTGCTTCTCCAACCAAGCAGCTCCACCAGTAGACATCCTGCGACACCCAGTGTGGGTATTCAGGACTAGCACCCAGCTCACAACGCAGCAAACAGTACCTTTTTTCAAAAGCAATTCAAGATACCAACTCCTCAGAACGTTGTCTGGAGTTGGAGTCATGAAAGAGGGGTTTTTGGCCAGGCGCGGTGGCTCACACTGTAATCTCAGCACTTAGGAGGCCAAGGTGGGCGGATCATGAGGTCAAGAGTTCGAAACCAGCCTGGCCAACATGGTGAAACCCCGTCTCTACTAAAAATACAAAAAAATTAGCCAGGCGTAGTGGTGTGCACCTGTAGTCCCAGATACTAGGGAGGATGAGGCAGGAGAATTGCTTGAACCCGGGAGGTGGAGGTTGCAGTAAGCTGAGATCATGCCACTGCACTCCAGCCTGGGTGACAAAGCAAAACTCTGTCTCAAAAAAAAAGTATTTTTTTCCCCCCTCTTCTACGTCAATTTCATGGTATCAGAAACTAAATTCTACTTTCCTCTGGCTAAAAACACTGCTCTGGCTGGCTGTGTTGGCTCACGACTGCAATCCCACAATTTTTGGAGGCCAAGGTGGGCAGATTGCTTGAGTTCAGGAGTTCAAGACCAGCCTGGGCAACATGACAAAACTCCCATCTCTACCAAAATATACAAAAATTAGCCAGACATGGTGGCATAAGCCTGTAGTCCCAGCTCCTTGGGGAGCTGAGGTGGGAAGATCAGTTGAACCCTGGAGGTCAAGACTGCAGTGAGCCAGGATAGTGCCACTACACTTCAGCCTAGATGACAGCGAAAACTTGTCTCAAATAAATATAAAAACACTGCTCTACGTGCCTTAAAAATGTGTGTACATGCATAGGTCAGGTAGTAAACCACACACACACACACACACACACACACACACACACACACAATTACAAAAACCTTCAACCATGTGGCAGGAGGTAGCAGTCTGAAATGAAACAGATGCATCCATCCTTTTTTCATCCCTTTCACTCTCTCTCCTTATTATTCATTTTTCTTGCTCAGTCAGAACTGCATGCTATTAACAGTTGCGGGTAGAGTTAGAATAAACTGTTGGAAAGTGTGACCAGAGACAGTTCCCAGCTACACCCCAGCCAGCTGTCCCCTCATTTCAGGGGAGGTTTGAAAGCCATTTGCTACACTATTTTGGAGTAAGGTCAAAAGATGGCGACAGGTCGTGCCATGCTGGCCTCTAGGAGCCATTTCTGCAAAAACGAATCATGCTTGTTCAGGAATACAATTACAGCTGTTTGAAAATAAGCATGCATGTTGCTTCGTGTCCACATAAAATGATGACTCTTTCTTGTAAGGTATTTTTGTAACTAGAGTTTTGGTTTTTGGAGTGGGGGTTGGGGACGGTTAATAAGTGGCTGAGTCCGCAGGTGTGTCCATAACACACAGAAGAGCACAGGGGAATGCTACAACCCATTTTTATCTTGCTTTCATAAACTTTTAGGGTTTTAAGATTTCTTCTTGAAAATCTTTTGGGTTCTTTTCTAGTAACCTATTTTTATGTTATACGACCCCTCTGATAAAATGTTTGTTACTTTTTGCTTAGAATTCACTACATTCTTTAGAGAAATGACAGATTCACTGACCATTTTATGCTACTGAATTCCCAACGTGAGCAAGCTATAGAAAGCCAGTGCTTTTTGGAGCTGTGCAAGAAACAGTCTTTTGTGCTTTCTTTTTGTGGCTTTACTTATAGTTTTTAATCTGAAGTGTTGTTTCATCTTTGCCAGATCAGCAAATAATCAGTGCTTTAGATTCTCTTAGAATGTATTTTCTGTTTCCTTTTCAACAAAGTAAAGTGCAAGTATTTAAATATATCTTACCACTCAATGCCAAACACAAAGGAAATGTAAATACATCGTTGGACTCATTCACATCTGGTAGGGAGTAATTGTGGGATGTGTGCTGCTTAATCATAATTTTAAAAAAAAAAACAAAAAACAAGCTTTTAATTCAGCATCTGCACTGGGTCACACAGATGAAATTGTAAAATGTGATTAAGAAGCCTTTCATTCTTTTGAGAAATAAGTGGCTACTCCAATATCTTAGTATCCTTCTGCCTATACATAAGAGTGTCGCAGTCACTGGCTACTTTTGTACAAAATCAGAGAAGTTCAAGATAAGCCCCAAGAGGCTTATCACTTACCTGTTTAACTACACTACTGAAATTTCCCAATGCCTTATATGAATTCAGTAGGAGAGCTTTCCACATTTTCATCAGATGTGGGAACTCTTAAAGCTGCACCTTAGAAGTTGTCTTTTCTGACTTCTGCATTTTACATGAAAAGAAATTAGACCAAGTAAAGCTAAATACTTCACCCAAGATCACACAGCTATTGAAACAATTTATACTAGAGCTTATGTTTTGTGATGGTTGTAAGTTGTGTGGGTTATAATGCCCTGTCACCTCCCACCTCGGCATTCTCCTAGCTCTCTTCCAAGCAGCTTATTTTGGAGGACTGCAGACAATGGACCTAGCAACTGCAGTGGATTCCCTGATTCCCCTGTTTGCAATTATCTGCTTCACTGCCTCCCTCCATTAACTTAGCTAATCAAAAGAATACTGCAGTTCATCTCTCAATTTTCACATTCAGGAATTAAAGATTATTTTACCCAGCATTCTGACCAATAATAAGCTGAGAGAAGCAAAAGGGTCCTCAAGTCAAAATACATCCTGGACTGCTTGAAATTATTAGCATTTGTGTTGAAGTCTTGGATTCACTTCCTCAATCTTTCGTAATTATCAGTGTGACTTTAGAGAAGTTACTTCATTTCTCCTAGGTTCCGTTTCCCATATATCAAGTACAGATAACAATGGCTATCTTAGATGGGTTAAGGATTAGGTAAGAGTTTGTAAATGCCAGATAAATATTAAGTGTATTAAAATGGTAGTCAATGCCGTTAGTGTGGTTAAATGGATTGAAGAATCTCGCTGTCAGGAAGAGTAACACACAGGAAGAAGAATTTACATTCAGCTAATGGAGGCAGTCAGAAAGGTGGTTTAAAAGGTAAGGCTGGCCTTAAAGGGTAACAAGCAGCTTGTTAGTGGGGACAAAGCAAGGAGAGAAGCAGAAACAAGAGCACAGAGACTGCAAAGAAAATATGGTGTTGGGGGCATGGCCCAAAGCTGGGGCCAACTGAAGCACAGAGTAGGTTGGAAAAAGCAGGAGACAATAAAAATGTGAACCGAGAGCCTCATATGTCATGCTAAAAAGTTTGGACTGAACTCTGTCTCTATCAGCAGGCACTAAAAGATGCTAAGTGAAAAGGGCATTAGAGTGTATGGTATGGAGGATGAGTTGAGAAGGAAGCAGGTAGAAGGCAGTATCTAATGCTTTGCAGCCACTGCATATGGAGAATATGAAGACTATTCATACCCTCCTGATTCTTGAGCCAATCCCGACCAGAAGTGGAGATTTAGCAATGTCTTATGTATTCCTAGAGGTCAAAATGGGGTGGCACTTGGGAACCCCGTTACCCCACAAGCTCACTTGATCATGCCATATGTTGGCCTTCTCTTTGCTATTTCCCGAGTCATTCCCTCTATGACATCAGGAAGCCCAGCTAAGAGACTATTGCAGAAGTTCATATAATAGACGGCAAGCATCTCATCTCAGGTAGTGGTGGTAGAAAAAAGGAAGGAAGCAATCAGTTGAAAAGCTGTCTAAATCCCATTACTGGGTATATATCCCAAAGAAAATAAATCGTTCTGCCAAAAAGACACATGCACTCGTATGTTCATCGCAGTGCTGTTCACAATAGCAAAGGCATGTAATCAATCTATGTGCCCTTCAATGGTGGAATGGATAAAGAACATGTGGTACATATATACCATGGAATACTACACAGACATACACAAAATGCTCTTTACAGCAACATGGATGCAGCTGGAGATTATAATCCTGAGTTAAGACAAGAACAGAAAACCAAAAACTACATGTTCTCACTTATAAGTGGGAGCTAAATACCGGATATTCATGGACATAAAGACGTCAACGATAGACACTGGGGACCACTAGACAGTGGAGGGAGAGATTGGAGTAAGGACTGAAAAACCTCCCTATTGGGCACTATGCTTACTACCTGGGTGATGGGATCAGTCATATCCCAAACCTCAGCCTCGCACCGTATACCCATGTACAAACCTACACATGTATCCCCTGATTCTGAAATTTAAAAGTTGAAATTTTTAAAAATAAAAGTTATCCAAGAGCTAGAATCTAAGAGGCTTTGTGTTCGAATTTTAAAGTGAAGAAGATACTTTCAAGATCATCTGGTTCAATCCTCTTTTTATAACATGATGCCCAGCTCATAGTAGTTGAATACGTGTAGATCTTTGCTGAATAAATTAATGAATAAGTGAGGAATAAGACCTAGGAAGTGTTGATACCACTAGTTATTAGCATACCTGGCATAAAGAACATAAACCCCCTGACTTCTAAGTCAGTGCTCTGACAGCCTCATATGTCATGCTAGAAAGTTTGGCCTGAACTCTGTCTCTATGAGCAGGCATTAAAGGATGTTAAGTGAAAGGAACGACAGAGTGTATGGTATGGAAGATGAGTTGATAGCGAAGCAGGTAGAAGGCAATATCTAGTGCTTTGCAGCCATTATGCCACACTTGGGCTCATAATATATAGAAAATTACTAAGAAAGTCATTGCCTAAACCTTATTTTTATTCACAGTGTCATTTATAAAGTAGCACGTAAGAACGAAGATTCTTCTAATGAAGGAATTTTCTATCCATTACACCTTTTACACCTAAGTATCTGTTTTTGTATTTCTATTAATACATAATTTGATGGGCATGTATAATAATGCTATCTGCGAGACTGATGTGTAAAGTCAGTAGAGCCATAGTAGGATCCAGAACCTCCAAAATGGAATTCTCCAATTAATGGCTGTTTTTATAACTATCACTCTAAGGGGACCATCTGGGGATTTTAGAAACTGCTTCAAATTATTTTAAAGGGGATCCAACTTCAACTCTACTAGTATGACATACCACAGTGTTTCACTTTGGGGAATAAATTATATCAAGAGCAGTTATTTTCCATTTAACTGATGTGGCGAGTAGCACACCCCCAAAAGTACATGTCAGTATTATATGTTTGTGGGGGTTGTGGAGTAGACTCAAAATGGATGTACAATATTATAATAAAATTATGTATTATGATTTAAAACACTAATATAAGCTGCAGAAAATAGAGCTCTATTAAATCTTATTAACTGAGAGGAAACTTTAAAAATAATAATTTTTAAGGTAGAGTGCATGTAATTGGTAGGATGGGAGTTGTCAGGATTTTTTTTATTTTTTTTAATCAAAAATCTGGGTGGCAGTTGAGCAAGGGCATGCCCAAGATGGCCAAATAGGAACAGCTCCAGCCTCCGGTTCCCAGCGTGAGCGACACAGAAGACGAGTGATTTCTGCATTTTCAACTGAGGTGCAGACCGACACCTCACACCTCACATGGCAGGGTACACCCCTGAGATGAAGCTTCCAGAGCAAGAATCAGACAGCAACACTCGCTATTCAGCAATATTCTATCTTCTGCAGCCTCCGCTGCTGATACCCAGGCAAACAGGGTCTGGAGTGGACCTCAAGCAAACTCCAACAGACCTACAGCTGAGGGTCCTGACTATTAGAAGGAAAACTAACAGGAAGGACACCCACACCAAAACCCCATCAGTACGTCACCATCATCAAAGACCAAAGGCAGATAAAACCACAAAGATGGGGGAAAAGCAGTGCAGAAAAGCTGGAAATTCAAAAAATCAGAGGGCATCTCCCCCTCCAAAGGAACACAGCTCATCACCAGCAACGGAACAAAGCTGGATGGAGAATGACTTTGACTAGTTGAGAGAAGAAGGCTTCAGTCAATCAAACTTCTCAGAACTAAAGGAGGAACTACATAACCAGCGCAAAGAAACTAAAAACCTTGAAAAAGGAATCAATAAATGGATAACTAGAATAATCAATGCAGAGAAAACCTTAAAAGAACTAATAGAGATGAAAACCATAACACGAGAACTACGTGACAAATGCACAAGCTTCAGTAACCAACTCAATCAACTGGAAGAAAGAGTATCAGCGATTGAAGATCAAATGAATGAAATGAAGTGAGAAGAGAAGTATAGAGAAAAAAAAGTAAAAAGAAATGAACAAAGCCTCCAAGAAGTATGGGATTATCTGAAAAGACCAAATCTACGTTTTATTGGTATGCCTGAAAGTGACGGGGAAAATGAAGCCAAGTTGGAAAACGCTCTGCTGGATGTCATCCAGGAGAACGTCCCCAACCTAGTAAGGCAGGCCAACATTCAAATTCAGGAAATACAGAGAACACCTCGAGAAGAGCAACTCCAAGACACATAATTGTCAGATTCACCAAGTTGAAATTAAGGAAAAAATGTTAAGGGCAGCCAGAGAGAAAGGTCGGGTTACACACAAAGAGGAGCCCATCAGACTAACAGCAGATCTCTCGGCAGAAACTCTCCAAGCCAGAAGACAGTGGGGGCCAATATTCAACATTTTAAAGAAAAGAATTTTCAACCCAGAATTTCATATCCAGTCAAACTAAGTTTCATAAATGAGGGAGAAATAAAATCCTTTACAGACAAGCAAATGCTTAGAGATTTTGTCACCACCAGGCCTGCCCTACAAGAGATCCTGAAGGAAGCAGTAAACATGGAAAGGAACAACAGATACCAGCCACTGCAAAAATGTCAAAATGTAAAGTCCATCGACGCTAGGAAGAAACTGCATCAACTAGCAAGCAAAATAACCAGCTAATATCATAATGACAGGATCAAGTTCACACATAACAATATTAACCTGAAATGTAAATGGACTCAATGCTCCAATTAAAAGACATAGACTAGCAAATTGGAAAGAGTCAAGACCCATCAGTTTGCTCTATTCAGGAGACCCATCTCACATGCAGAGACACACATAGGCTCAAAATAAAGGGATGGAGAAAGATTTACCAAGCAAATGGAAAACAAAAAAAAAGGAGGGGTTGCAATCCTAGTCTCTGATAAAACACTTTAAACCATCAAAGATCAAAAGAGACAAAGAAGGCCATTACAAAATGGTAAAGGGATCAATTCATCAGGAAGAGCTAACTATCCTAAATATATATGCACCCAATACAGGAGCACCCAGATTCATAAAGTAAGTCCTTAGAGACTTACAAAGAGACTTAGACTCCCATACAATAATAATGGGAAACTTCCACACCCCACAGTCAACATTAGACAGATCAACGAGACAGAAAGTTAACAAGGAAATCCAGGAATTGAACTCAACTCTGCACCAAGCAGACCTAATAGACATCTACAGAACTCTCCACCCCAAATCAACAGAATATACATTCTTCTCAGCACCACATTGCACTTATTCCAAAACTGACTATATAGTTGGAAGTAAAGCTCTCTTCAGCAAATGTAAAAGAACAGAAATTATAACAAACTGTCTCTCAGACCACAGTGCAATCAAACTAGAACTCAGGACTAAGAAACTCAATCAAAACCACTCAATTACATGGAAACTGAACAACCTGCTCCTGAATGACTACTGGGTACATAACAAAATGAAGGCAGAAATAGAGATGTTCTTTGAAACCAGTGAGAACAAAGATACAACATACCAGAATCTCTGGGACACATTTAAAGCAGTGTGTAGAGGGAAATTTATAGCACTAAATGTCCACAAGAGAAAGCAGGAAAGATCTAAACTTGACATCCTAACATCACAATTAAAAGAACTAGAGAAGCAAGAGCAAACACATTCAAAAGCTAGCAGAAGGCAAGAAATAACTAAGATCAGAGCAGAACTGAAGGAGATAGAGACACAAAAAAACCCTCCAAAAAATCAATGAATCCAGGAGCTGGTTTTTTGAAAATATCAACAAAACTGATAGACCGCTAGCAAGACTAATAAAGAGAAAAGAGAGAAGAATCAAAGAGACGCAATAAAAAATGATAAAGAGGATATCACCACCAACCCGACAGAAATACAAACTACCATCAGAGAATACTATAAACACCTCTATGCAAATAAACTAGGAAACCTAGAAGAAATGGATAATTTCCAGGACACTTACACTCTCCCAAGACTAAACCAGGAAGAAGTTGAATCCCTGAATAGACCAATAGCAGACTCTGAAATTGAGGCAATAATTAATAGCCTACCAACCAAAAAAAGTCCAGGACCAGACAGATTCACAGCCGAATTCTACCAGAGGTACAAGGGGAAGTTGATACCATTCCTTCTGAAACTATTCCAATCAATAGAAAAAGAGGGAATCCTCCCTAACTCATTTTACAAGGCCAACATCATCCTGATACCAAAGCCGGACAGAGAGACAACAAAATAAGAGAATTTTAGACCAATATCCCTGATGAACATCGATGCAATAATCCTCAATAAAATACTGGCAAACCAAATCCAGTAGCATATCAAAAAGCTTATCCACCACGATCAAGTGGGCTTCATCCCTGGGATGCAAGGCTGGTTCAACATATGCAAATTAATAAACGTAATCCAGCATATAAACAGAACCAAAGACAAAAACCACATGTTTATCTCAATAGATGCAGAAAAGGCCTTTGACAAAATTCAACAGCCCTTCATGCTAAAAACTCTCAATAAATTCGGTATTGATAGAACGTATCTCACAATAATAAGAGCTATTTATGACAAACCCACAGCCAATATCATACTGAATGGGCAAAAACTGGAAGCATTCCCTTTGAAAACTGGCACAAGACAGGGATGCCCTCTCTCACCACTCCTATTCAACATAGTGTTGGAAGTTCTTGTCAGGGCAATCAGGCAAGAGAAAGAAATAAAGGGTATTCAGTTAGGAAAAGGAGAAGTCAAACTGTCCCTGTTTGCAGATGACATGATTGTATATTTAGCAAACCCCATTGTCTCAGTCCAAAATCTCCTTAAGTTGATAAGCAACTTCAGCAAAGTCTCAGGATACAAAATTAATGTGCAAAAATCACAAGCATTCTTATACACCAGTAACAGACAAACAGAGAGCCAAATCATGAATGAACTCCCATTCACAATAGCTTCAAAGAGAATAAAATACCTAGGAATCCAACTTACAAGGGATATAAAGGAACTCTTCAAGGAGAACTATAAACCACTGCTCAGTGAAATAAAAGAGGATACAAACAAATGGAAGAACAATGCTCATGGATAGGAAGAATCAATATTGTGAAAATGGCCATACTGCCCAAGGTAATTTATAGATTCAATGCCATCCCCATCAAGCTACCAATGAGTTTCTTCACAGAATTGGAAAAAACTGCTTTAAAGTTCATATGGAACCAAAAAAGACCCAGCATTGCCAAGACAATCCTAAGCCAAAAGAACAAAGCTGGAGGCATCACGTTACCTGACTTCAAACTATACTACAAGGCTACAGTAACCAAAACAGCATGGTACTGGTACCAAAACAGAGATACAGACCAATGGAACAGAACAGAGTCCTCAGAAATAATACCACACATCTACAGCCATCTGATCTTTGACAAACCTGACAAAAACAAGAAATGGGGAAAGGATTCCCTATTTAATAAATGGTGCTGGGAAAATTGGCTAGCCAGAAGTAGAAAGCTGAAACTGGGTCCTTTCCTTACTCCTTATACAAAAATTAATTCAAGATGGATTAGAGACTGTTAGACCTAAAACCATAAAAACCCTAGAAGAAAACCTAGGTGATACCATTCAGGACATAGGCATGGGCAAGGACTTCATGTCTAAAACACCAAAAGCAATGGCAATAAAAGCCAAAATTGACAACTGGGATCTAATTAAACTAAAGAGCTTCTGCACAGCAAAAGAAACTACCATCAGAGTGAACAGGCAACCTACAAAATGGGAGAAAATTTTTGCAATCTACTTATCTAACAAAGGGCTAATATCCAGAACCTATAAAGAACTCAATTAAATTTACAAGAAAAAAACAACCCCATCAAAAAGTGGGCAAAGGATATGAAGACACTTCTCAAAAGAAGACATTCATACAACCAACAGACACATGAAAAAATGCTCATCATCACTCGCCATCGGAGAAATGCAAATCAAAACCACAATGAGATACCATCTCATACCAGTTAGAATGGCAGTCATTAAAAAGTCAGGAAACAACAGGTGCTGGAGAGGATGTGGAGAAATAGGAATACTTTTACACTGTTGATGGGACTGTAAACTAGTTCAACCATTGTGGAAGACAGTGTGGTGATTCCTCAAGGATCTAGAACTAGAAATACCATTTGAACCCAGCCATCCCATTACTGGAGATATACCCAAAGGATTATAAGTCATGCTGCTGTAAAGACACATGCACACATATGTTTATTGCGGCACTATTCACAGTAGCAAAGACTTGGAATCAACCCAAATGTCCATCATGACAGACTGGATTAAGAAAATGTGGCACATATACACCATGGAATACTATGCAGCCATAAAACAGGATGAGTTCGTGTCCTTTGTAGGGACATGGATGCAGCTGGAAACCATCATTCTGAGCAAACTTTCACAAGAACAGAAAACCAAACACCGCATGTTCTCACTCATAGGTGGGAACTGAACAACGAGATCACTTGGACACAGAAAGGGGATCATCACACACCAGGGCCTATTGTGGGGAGGGGACAGGGGGAGGGATAGCATTAGGAGATATACCTAATGTAAATGATGAGTTAATGGGTGCAGCACACCAACATGGCACATGTATACATATGTAACAAACCTGCACGTTGTGCACATGCACCCTAGAACTTAAAGTATAATAAAAAAAAATCTGGGTAACTTGGCAAAAAAAGAAGTTAGAAACACTAAACTGGAGGTAGTACATTTAGCTATGAAATCTTTTCTGGTTTCCTCTGACTAAATCTTTCCATCCTTTATTCAGTGAGAATCTATCCTAAATACCTGAAGAATTCTCAACATAGTAACGATGCTCTGTACATAGTGCAGAGAAATCTTGGAACGGGTAGAACTCCCACAAAGGAACAAAGTCTGAGATGCATTTGCAAGCCTCAGACATGAGATAGGAGCAATGTCAGGAGGAGTGATGAAAGATACCTTTGAAGACGTGAGGAAGGAAATGAATTAGTAGGCATGAATTCATACATAGAAAGGAAGTGCACTTGAGGGTAAAGGGATAGCAGAATTTAACTAGAGGCAAGTAACAATTTGTAAGCTGTGAGTAGTGAAGATACCAGCTTCACAAGAATAACTTATTGGGTGGTGAAGACAAAGATAAGTTGGAAAGACTTAAACAGTTGATCAAGAGATCAAGTAGTTTGAACTTAATAGAGTAGACTGTAAGATGAGAATTGACTAGGAAGTAAATTAGTCTGGTCCAAGGTGGTGTTTAAGGAAGGCAGAGAGGGAGTGGTAAGTGAGAGATGTTGAAAAGGAAGATTCTGTAGGCCACAGTGACTCAAAGAATGCGGGGGTAGAGGAAAGAGGTATAAAAATAACTAATTAAAGCAATGCTTTATGTAGAGTGCCCTATTTTATCCAAAATGATGATGTATCCTATTCTGTATTTTGATTCCCATGACTAAGAAAGAAAAAATTATCTTAGAACATCTTTTCATACAGGACAGCAGTTTTAAAGCTCCTGCTTCAACAAACTCATTCTACCTCACTTGCACTTTGAAATTCCATAAATGGCATTCAGGTTGTTTGAGACCAGACCTGTGGGACACCTAACTCATCACTCAACTCAATCTGACCAACAGGCCTAAAACTAACCTAAATATGGCCTGAAGTGAATGACCATTTAGGAAACAAAGTAAACTTTCCAGCAATATAGTAATGAAAATATATGCTTAGCTTTCAAAAGAAATGTATCTTATTTTTATGCAGAAAAATTTTATAAAATTATAAGTATTTTCACAAGGATGATCTCATTTTCACAGTAGCTCTGCAAAAGAGGAAACGGAGGAGATATTTTTATTCTCATTTTATAAAAGAAGAAATTGAGAGATGGGGAGATCAAGTGTCTCTTCCAATTCTCCCTCTCAAGTAGGCCAACAGGTTAGGGCCAGAGCCAGTCTTCCTGATGACGTCCCTTTCTATGCTCTTAAACCCAATCTGTCTGAGGACTTGGCATGGCACTGTCAGATGACATATACCAGGTGTCTTATATTTTTATTTCACGACATGTAAATGACATTTATACAGCACAGTCTATAAATATTCTACCCAATGAATTCTATCTGAACAAGCAAATGTTTGCTGACATCCCCATCTACAAGAGTTTTGGCCATGACTTATTGTCTAGACATCTATATTTTTTTTTAAAGTGGACAGTTGAGTACTGTCAAGTTGTTATATAGTTTTGTCCTGTGATAACTGGTCACTCATCTTTTGCATTCAGAAATCTTCTATCTTCATAAAGATATTGTTGCAGGGTTCTTTCTCACTTGCCTGATGACTTGAAAAATTGCTGTGAGTGGAAAATACCCATAAATTGTAAAAGGCAGTCTAAGAAACACAAATAGTTCTCACTCTGTTTCTAAATAGCAAGATCGCATTAAAACTCAAAAATAGATAACATTAATCACTATAATTCAAACAACTACTCTTTAGACCTGGCAGGGAACCTTGAGAGCTTTCAACATGACCCTTAGTTCTTTTTTCCTATGAAATTCTGGCAGAGCAGGAGAGAGCACGCTTGGGGACTAAGGAGTCTGTTAACAATGATTAAAGTTTGGGAGAGCATTAGAGGAAGTGGCATTTGTTTCCTTTCTCACTTTTACTTGGCCATTCAGAAACTCATCATTTCCACAATCATCTTTGACTGTAACTGTTGTGGGAATATCTTGGTAGGACTGTCCTGATTTTATGGAAGAACATAAGGAAGGACAAATAGTAATTACTGAAATAGCAATCATCTGTTGCATAATAATTTGTAGCTTAGAAACCGTTTCACCTGTATGATCTCATTCGTTGTTTCCCATAGAACAATAAGCTGCTGTTACTATTGCTCATCATTACTTCTAAAGAATCGGAGTCACAGAGGATTGAAGCCAGTTTGGGAAAGTTATACAGCTAATAAGTGATGAAACTAGAACTCAGACCAAAGTCTTTCGACCTCATATCCCATGTGATCTCTACTATACCTTACAGCCTCCTAAACCTAAGGAGAATGTTGGATCAAGAATGAAAGTAGACATCAAAAATAGTCAATGAGTTTAAAAAAACAAAAAAAAACTCACTGAATAGGAGGATTGAGGAAACGAGGCATACCTAAGAGAAAATCCAAAAGGCCAATAAACATGAAAAGATGCTCACCCTCACTGGCAGTCTGGGAAATGCAAATCAAAACTATGATCACATCCATTAGATTAGTAAAAATTAAGTATGAGAATACCAAGTACTATGTCAGATGTAAAGCAATGAAAATTTCAACACACTACCGATGGGAGTGTCAATTGATATGACCTCTTTTGTCAGCTGTTTGCCATTATCTAACAAAGTTGAAGATGCACATGGTCTGTGCCAGCACAGGGTTCATGGCAGAGTTATTTTCAATAGCCACAAATTTGTCATAACTCCAGTGTCCATTAACAAAAGAATGGATGAATGTTATTAAGTAGTAATATAGCCATCAATAAATACTATATTATGATGAAAACTAATGAACTAGAGGCACAAGTATCAAAATAAATATCAGAAACATATTTTAAGAAAAGTTATAGAATATTAAAATATATACCGTTTACAAAAGGCTTAAAATATGTAAAAATACTTTCCAGGGATTATTATTTAGGGATTAGATACTATTTAGAGATTATTTTTATGGACACCTAGATATGATATAAACTATAAAGTATATGTAAATAACAAACCTCAAGTAGGACAATGGTTACCTTGGAAAGGGCTGTAAAGGAAAGCAAGTTGGGGGAGAGGTGCTAGCCACGGGGATTCAACTAAAACGAGCAATGTTCCAGTCATTAAGTTGGATGTTAGTATACAAGTATTTGTTGTTCTTTCAACCTTTTAAATGTGGAAAATAATATAACATTGAAACTAAAAGAAACAGGAAGAGAAAAAAATAGTCTATCTGAATTAGACACTTCTCTGGGATACTGAGATGAACAGAATCAATTAAAAACGATGCCCAAAGCATCCCCAGCTGCCACAGGCTGATGAGGAATTATAATAGCAGTGAGGGAATGTCCACTCCAATTCAGTTCTGAGCCATGGACCCACGTTCCAGCCTCCACATCAGTACCCTCCCTGATAGACATTATGGAAAAGTGAAGTTTCATCTGACCAATCACATAGGTTGTGACATTTTCTAGAGGCAGACCTAATCTGGATCCCTGAAAATGTCTGCTTGACCTTTCTGTCAATTTGGGAAGAGGGACTGTTAATTAAGACAATGCTGTTAATTGTTTTATTCATTTTATGTTATACACCTACAAAAGACCAGAAAAGCAGTCAACTCTAAAAGTTCAACTCTGTTTTTCATTTTTGATGTTTGCAAGCTTGCTGGGCAAGAATGTCTCAGAATGAAATCCCTAGCCATTTGCACCTCCCATTCCAGAATTATCCTGATAAACTGATGTGTTCTGAGTTGTTTATTTGACAATCTGTGAAAACATGTCTTTTCATCCCTAATATACTCCTCAGCATAGTCAGGCACAATCTCAATTTGCAAGTTCAATTTTCAAGTATTATGGTTTGTGAAGATAAAAATAACAATCCATGATAAAATAGTTCGCCAAAAATAAAATTGTTATTCATACATAATTGAAAATTTTTTTAAACATTTATCTCAAACAGCCATGATTTTCTGCATTTTAAGCAGGAAAAAAATTTCTCTGAACATATTTTATAATGAATAATTTGCATTCAGGGCATTTCTAATCTAAAGTTAGCCTCTAACCAGTAGACCTCTGAAAATCTGTGATAGTTCACTGGGGAGAAAGGACAAGTGCCTTTATTGAAAATGATCCACAGAAATATTAGTTTATCTAAGATCAGAGGATGAACTATGGCAGCTTTCTGTTTGAGACCAACGGTCTCAAATCTCTTCCATCCTATTTTAACAACAATCATATTAATAATAGTCTACGTTTATTGAGCACTGTGTGTCGCACACTTTGCCAAGTACTTTTCCTACATTATGTCATTTCATTCTCACAACTTTACAAATGAGGAACTGTGGCTCAAAGCAGGTAACTTGGTCAATATTGCGTATCTGTTAAATAGTTGAGCCAAGATGTCAACCCAGCTCCCCAATCCCAAAACCTGCACTCTTGACCTTTGCTTGCATATACATGGAAGCTTTGTAATTACCTGCTATAGATGGAAAAAAATTAATAAATGGGCAAATTTTTTCTCTTCCATAAAAGAGAAAAAAGGCAATTGACTTATTAAACTTATACAAAAAAATGGTAGGGCTTTCTTTTTCATCTAAAACTCATGACCACTACTTCTCAATAGTTTGAAAATTCTATTAACTGAATTACACCGAAGATGGAAAATAAGATGAAAAAGAAGCATAGAGAATGTGCTTCTTCAAGGTACAAATTCTTCTAACCTTTTCTCTCAGAGCCTTTCTTTCTGAATATGAAGTTGTTTCTGAACTTCAAGAATAACCAAGTAGCTTTTTTTCAGCATTTGATCATTATATTTGTTGGCAGTCCTGTTGTAACCTTGAGTCACCTACAGTGATTTTAAGTATATTCTAATTGATTTTCTCACTGCTTACTGAGAAACAGCACCTCTCACTAGTCTCATAAATAATTCCATTTCTCTATGTCGATGTTAATTGAACTTACCTCATGTTGTCAATCTCTTTTTTTCTTACAGGTGATGTCATTGTCTATATTAATGAAGTTTGTGTCCTTGGACACACTCATGCAGATGTTGTCAAACTTTTCCAGTCTGTTCCTATTGGTCAGAGTGTCAACCTGGTGTTGTGTCGTGGCTACCCTTTGCCCTTTGATCCTGAAGACCCTGCTAACAGCATGGTGCCACCCCTTGCAATAATGGAGAGGCCACCTCCAGTGATGGTCAATGGAAGACACAACTATGAAACATATTTGGAATACATTTCTCGGACCTCACAGTCAGTTCCAGATATAACAGATCGGCCGCCTCATTCTTTGCACTCCATTCCAGCTGATGGTCAGCTAGATGGCACATATCCACCGCCCGTCCATGATGACAATGTGTCTATGGCTTCATCTGGGGCCACCCAAGCTGAACTTATGACCTTAACCATTGTGAAAGGTGCCCAGGGCTTTGGCTTCACTATTGCCGACAGTCCTACAGGACAGCGAGTGAAACAAATACTTGACATTCAGGGATGCCCTGGCCTGTGTGAAGGTGACCTCATTGTTGAGATCAACCAGCAGAATGTACAGAACCTGAGCCATACAGAAGTAGTGGATATACTTAAGGACTGTCCCATTGGAAGCGAAACGTCTTTGATTATCCATCGAGGAGGTAAGACAAACACTGGCTCCGCAATAAAATATATGGGTAAAATAGTAGGATCCTTTAATAATATTGTTAAAATGGAGATTTCCTTGGAGTTGAATGAAATTATAATTTAAAAAATAAAGCTTAAAGAGTAAGAGAGAAAAATATGAATTAAAGGAAGCTGTGTTTTTTGAATTCTGAGAATACGTCTTTTTCTATTGTGTATTAAACACAATAATAGTTCTTTCAGTCTTACAAACATATTGATAGAAAGTTGGAGGGTAAAGATTAAATCCCCAAGTATGAATGTATTCTGTTTCAAAAGTTCATTCATGTATCAGTCGTGGAGAACTCAAACTGGTTTCCCATTGATTTAATTAAGAAACCTGCTTTTCCGATGGAAGCAATACTTTGAATCGTGCTTAGGTTTCCAGGCTAGCAGGTGGAAGCTGGTTCAACCCCTCCCAAGCCCAAGCACAGTCTTGACAATACTCAGAAGGACCATGAACTGTGAGAGCTCTGAGAGCTGTGCTGCTGTCGAAAAATCTTTTCAAAGTTTGGAATGATGTTGTTCAGGACACTTCTGCTACTGCAGGGACTGCTCTAGAAACAATTACCCATAGTACCTCCCATGATCTAAGAAGAAAGTAACAACAGGGTGAGGGCTGAAGTTCTGGGCTGAGTGTCGTGGGCAAAGTATGGAAATAGGAACAGGGCCAAGTGTGGTAGAAGCTCTGAGCCCTGAATGTTTCTTCCCCTCTACCTTCTCTGTGGGGAAGGGAATGGGGTAAAGCACAGGGCCCCTTCTCCACATCTCTTCTGCTTTGCTCTGGATGACCAGTGAACCTGGAGAGAAAAGGGAGGGAAGGGGCCATAGATAAAGAGAATACTATCTCGAAGAAAGAGTGTAAAGGAAAAGGATCAGGCTAAGCCCTGGTTTTCCTATTTGCCAATTTGTGGACTTAGGACACTGAAAGTCAATGAGTCTCAGCCGTGTCATCTGTTGCAATGGGATAATACTACTACCTAACCCAATGGTAGTGTTGTAGCCCAACATCTGCTCACTAAATGTCTGGCGAGTCTAAATTAATACCGAAGCTTCAGCATGGATGGGTCGAAAGGAACAGGACAATGATGGTTGCCTATTCAAAGCGCTCAAAACAGCCTGAAACTGTCAGTTTGAAAAGCAAGTGAAGGCACTCAAAGCTGAAAGAAAGTAGCACCTTTTATGATTTATTTGGCCCTCTCTGCAGGTGTTTTTCCTTCAAGGAAGTATTACATTGTTGATTCCTTGTCTGGAAACGGACAGCAAACACCAGGCATTTGTAAGCTGCACTCTATAAAGTCTTAGGTTCCTGTACTAAAAGGGAAATTCATATGATAGCAAAATAATCTTAAATGTGACCTTCTCAACGCATTGTTACAAAATAGCAGTTGAATTCTGATAATTAAATGTTGGCAGGGTATTTTAATTTCTTGCATTGCTTAAGATTAAACATTCCTAATTAAACAGTCATATCTTCATAGTGTCCAATTGAAAATCAAATATTTGGAACAAGTTCTTGATATTAAAGGGTATCACAAAATCACTGTGCAGTATCTACTGTATGATTCATAGAAACAAATTTGGACACATTTTTTATATACAGCTTCTTCTAAAAGCATGACATAGCAGAAAAAAAGGTACTTTGAAATCCCTAATTTACATTATGGTAATTTGTCCTTTTCTAAAAACATGTATTGTATGCCTGCTATCAGCTAGGCTACCCTATTCTCACTTTTCCTTTACCCCCCATTTACTCCACAAGTAATCAAAGTGGTCTTTGCATTTGGGTTGTGTTTGGGGATGAGGGACTTGCTTTTCGTTTTTTGCCTAGCATAGCAAAATGCAGTATGCTGTGATGCTTAAAGTACTTCTAGTTGAAAACCTCTTGAGTTTACCCTGATTCCCACAATTTGCACTCATCTCTCTGAAATTAATAGGAACTAGCACCATGCTTAGGTGGCGAAATTCACTTTATCTTATTATGGGCTACTCAGAAGTGCCTATGACCTCATTGAGATAAGCAGACTCAAGAGCTGAGTTGCAGGCCTGGGTCCTTATATCAGGACTATGGGTGGTCGGCTGTTTTTAATTATTTACTAGAGTTTTTAATTTATAAAGTAATAATGTACATGGTTTCACTTTTTTAAAGCAAATAATGTCAACAAGTATAAAATGAAAGTAATTTTCTGTCCTATCCCAGACTTTCAGTCCTTTCTCCCTGAGGCAAATATATTGTATGTAGTCACAGAAAGTTTATGGTCTGCTAGCACATGTGTGAATATATATAGTAAGTTTAATGTAGATGGGATACATGTGTGTTACTTTAAAATACCTTGGTTATTTGGTATTTGTTTTACATACACCATGTGGTATAATTTACATGCCACACAACACTCACCAGTGTAAGTGTATGCTCAGTAAGTTGCTAAAATGATATAGTTGTGCAACAATCATCATAATCCTTAGAACATCCATCATCCAGAGTTCCCTCAAACCCCAGGTAACCACTAATATGCTTTCTGAATAGTTTTATCTTTCTATAAGTTTTCATAAATGGAATCATACAGTATGTAATATTTTACTTAGCTTAATGCTGGTGAGAGTTCCCTGTGTCGGTGCAGGTTTAAGTGGTTTGTTTCTTTTATGGCTGCTTAGTATTCCATTGTACAGATCCACTCCATTTTCATGTCCATTGATTAGTGTATGGACATTTGAGTTGTTTTCGGGTTTTGACGTTTATGAATCATGTTGTTATGAACATTTGGATACACATGTTTGTGTGTGCTTATGTTTTCATTTTCTTGGGTAGATACCTAGGAGTGGTATTGCTCAACTGTAAGAAGAATATATATTTAAATTGTTAAGAAATAGAACATTTTCCAAAACAGCTGTTGTACAAATTTCCAATTGCTGCCCATTGTTGCCCACATTTGATATAATCAGTCTTTTTTATTGTTATTCTAATGAGCATGTAGTGACATCTTTATGTGGTTTTAATTTACATTTCTCTAATCCTTTTACATGTTTGCCATGTTTTCATGTGTTTATTAGCATTCATATATCTTCGGTAGCATGTCTATTCAAATAATTTGCCTATATTGTGCTGTCCTTTTAAGTTTTATTAAGTTATAAAAGTTCTTCCTTTATAAGCTATGTGATTTGCAGGTATTTTCTGTCTATGGCTTGTCTTTTCACTTTCTTAGTGGTGCCTTTGAGGCACACAAGTGTTTCTGTTAAAATCCAATTTATCAATTTTTTTTCTTTTTTTTGAGATGGAGTCTTGCTCTGTTGCCCAGGCTGGAGTGCAGTGGTGTGATCTTGGCTCACTGCAAGCTCTGCCTCCTGAGTTCAAGTGACTCTTCTGCCTCAGCCTCACGAGTAGCTGGAATTACAGGTGCATGCCACCATGCCTGGCTACTTTTTTGTATTTTTGGTAGAGACAGGGTTTCACCATGTTGGCAGGGATGGTCTCAATATCCTGACCTACCTCGTGATCCACCTACCTCGTGATCCACCTGCCTCGGCCTCTTAAAGTGCTGGGATTACAGGCGTGAGCCACCATGCCTGGCCCAAGTGTTTTTTTTCTTGTATGGATCCTTCTTTTGGTGTTATATCTAAGAAATCTCCTGACCCAAGATTTCTTGTGTTTTCTTCTAAAAATTGTAAACCTTTAGCTCATTTATTTAGGTCTATAAACAATTTTAAGATAATTTTTGTGTATACTGTGAATTAAGGGCCTAACTTCTTTTTTTTTTTTTTTTTTTTTTTTTTGCTTATATATATCCAACAATCACTCTAGCACCATTTGTTGAAAAAGCTATTTTTCATTGAATTCCCTTGACACTTTTGTCAAAAATGAATTAGCATAAATGTGGAGGTTTATTTCTAGATGCCCTATTCCATTCCATTGATCTGTTTGTCTATTCTTGTGCTAATACCATGCTCTCTATGTTACTTTAGCTTTCTATTAAGTCTTGAAAGCAGAGGTGTTAGTCCTCCAACTTTTTCTCCTTTTTCAGAATACTTTGGCTACTCTAGGTCCTTGGCATTTCCATAGACATTCTAGTATTGGATTGTTTTTTCATTTTTGTTTTTGTTTTTGTTTTTTAAGAGACAGGGTCTCACTCTGTTGTCTAAACTACAGTACAGTGGTGCAATCATAGCTCACTGCTGCCTCAAAATCCTGGGCTCAAGTGATCCTTCACCTCAGCCTTTCCAGTTGGTAGGACTACAGGCACATGCCACTGTACCTGGCTTTTTAAATGTTCTTTTAGTGATGAAGTCTCACTGTGTTTCCCAGGGTTGTCTAGAGCTCCTGGGCTCAAGCAATCCTCCTGCCTCTACCTCCCAAAGAGCTGGGATTACAGGAATGAGTCACTGTGCCTGGCCTAGGATTGCCTTTTTAATTATTTGGCCTGCTGAGATTTGGGTGTTACATTGAATCTACAGAACTATTTGTGGAAAATTGTCAACACTGAACCTTTTAATTCATAGGTAGTATATCTCTTCACTTATTTGGATCTTTAATTTCTCTCAGCAATAGTTTGTAGTTTTCAATGTACAGATCTTGTACTTTTGTTCATTTTATTTCTAGCTATTTTATTCTTGTTGATGTTATTGTCAATGGAATTGTTTTATGTCTTTTCAGGTTGTTTATTGCTAATATATAGAAATGCATTTGTTTTTCATTTTTGATTTTGTACACTGCAATTTTATTAAACTGACTTTTTAAGTCTGGAGGTTTTTTTGTAGACTCCATATTTTCTATGTAGTTATTATACCATCTGGTAATAAAGACAGTTTCACTTCTTCCTTTCCAATTTGTATGCCTTTGACTTCTTTTCCTTGCATTATTACACTTGCTTGAACTTCCCAGAATGATATTGAGTACAAGAGAGGTGAGCAGACATCCTTACCTTGTCACCAATTTTAGAAGGAAAATGTTAGTCTTGCATCATTACATCTGATTTTAGGGCAGGATTTTTATATGCCCTTCATCAGGTAGAGAAAGTTGTCTTCTATTCTTGGTTTGCTGGAAATTTAAATAATCAATGGGTCTTGGTTTTTATCGAATATTTTTGCTGCAGTTATTGGGATGATCCTGTAGTTTTTGTCCTTTTTTAATATGGTATATTATATAACATGATATTTAGATATTGAACTAATTTAACATTCCTGGAATAACAACCCTACTTGATCATGGTATATAACTTTGTGTATGTTGCTGAATTTCGTTTGCTCATATTTTGTTAAGGATTTTTTTAACCTGTTTCGGGAAGATTTTTCTGTTTTCTTTTCATATGATGTATTTCTCTGGCTTTGGTGTCAGGATAATAGCGGCTTCATAAAATGAGTAGGAAAGTGTTCCCTCTCCCTCTATTTTCTGAAAGAGTTTGTGTAGGGTTGATATTATTTCTTCCTTAAAAGTCTGATAGAATTCACCAGTGAAGTCATCTGGTCTGAGCTTTTATTTGTAGGAAGATTTTTAGTTGTTAATTCCACTTCTTTTCCTGATTTAATGTTTTCTTCTTAAATCAGTTTTAGTAATTTATGTACTTCTAGAAATTTTTACAATTCATCTAAGTTGTTGAATTAGCATTAAGTTTTTAATAAAATTTTATGTAATTCCTTTTTAAGAACCAACTTTTGAAATTGCTGATTTTCTGTTTTCCATTTGAACATTTTCCACTCTGGTAGTTATAGATTTTTCTCTCCAACTTACTTCTTGTTTGATTTACTTTTCCTTTTCTGTCTTCTTGAGG
This sequence comes from Macaca nemestrina, assembly GCF_043159975.1. Classification (NCBI taxonomy): domain Eukaryota; kingdom Metazoa; phylum Chordata; class Mammalia; order Primates; family Cercopithecidae; genus Macaca; species Macaca nemestrina. The sequence goes on along the minus strand of NC_092128.1, from coordinate 57,610,918 downwards.
CAGAAGCTTAGAGGATTAATGATTCCATTTCTTTCTGACAAAATCACTTACAGCTATAAATTTCACTCCAACTACTTCTTTAGCTAAATTCCATAAATTTTACTATGTTGTGTTTTCCTTTTTCACTCAGTCCAAGATATTTTATTTCCCTTGTAATTTCTTTTTTGACCTATAGGTTACTTAGAAAAGTGTTGATTCTTCCAACGTTTGGAATTTCCCAAATCTTTTTCTATTGTTGATTTCTAATAATTTCATTGTTAAAGAGAACATGTTTTGTATTATTTTCATCCTGTTAAGTATATTACAGTTGTATATGCCCTAGTGCCTTATTTTAATATTCTTTTGGAGGGTTTTATATATTAGTTCAGAAATACATCTTGTTTTTAAAACATAATCAGATTCCCAGTAATGCTAATGGATATTGTTGTTGCTTTCAGGTTTTTTCTATTAGAAAAATTATGTATCTTTTTAATCTACTTTTAATTGACACTTAATAATTGTACATATTTATGGGTTATATGATGTTTCAACACATGTATATGCTGTATAATCATCAAATCAGGGTAAGTAAATCCATCATCTCAAACATTTATTTCTTTGTGGTGAAAACATTCAAAATCCTCTATCTACTTTGAAATATACATTATTGGTAACTATAGTCAACCTAATGTGCAATAGAACACAGGAACTATTTTCTCCTAACAGTAACTTTGTGTCCTTTGTACAACCTCCCCCAACCCCTCCTTCCCACTACCCTCCTCAGCCACTGCTATCCACTATTCTATTCTCTACTTTTATGAGACGAACTTTTTTATATTCTGTATTTAAGTGAGATCATTCAGTATTTGTCTTTCTGGACCTGGCATACCTAATGTAATGTCCTCCAGGTTTATTCATGTTGTTGCAAATGACAGGATTTCATTCTCTTTTATGGCTGAGTAGTATTTCATTGTGTAGATTTGTCACATTTTATTTAACTATTCATCCATTGATGGACACTTGGGTTGGTTCCATATCTTGGCTATTGCGAATATGTAGTGCTTCAGTAAATATAGAAGTGAAGATAACTCTGTGACATTCATTATATTTTCTTCAGATATATACCCTGTAGAATTACTGATCATGCAGTAGTTCTATTTTTAATATTTTAAGAAACCTCCATACTGTTTTCTATAATGGCTATACTAATGTACATTGCCATCAACAGTGTGCAAGGGTTCCCTTTTCTCCACATCCTCACCAACACTTGCTATCTTTTGTCTTTTTGCTAATAGCTATCTTAACAGATTGAGGTGATATCACACTGTGGTTTCTATTTGTATTTCCCTGATAATTAGTGATGGAGAGCAGTTTTTCATATAACTGTTAGCCATTCATATGTCTTTTCAGAAATGTCTATTCAGGTCTTTCGCACTTCTTTTATTTTTTTTTAGCTGTTAAGCTGTTTAAGTTCCTTGTATATTTTGGATATTAACTTCTTGTCAGATTAATAGTTTGCAAATATTATCTTCTATTTTGTAGGTTGTCTCCTCACTCTGTTGATTGTTCTTTTTCAGTATGGAATCTTTTTAATTGGATGTAATCTTATTTGCCTACTTTTTTGAGACATATCCAAAAAACACTGTCTAAGCCAATATCATGAAGTACCTCCCCACAGTTTTCCTATAATACTTTCATAGTTTTGGATCTTACATTTAAGTTTTTAATGCATTTTTATTTGATTTTTGTAGAGATAGAAGTCTAGTTTTATTTCCAATTTTCTCAGCACCATTTATCAAGCTGTGCTTTCCCCAATGCGTCTCTTTTATCTGATGTAAGTACAGCCACTCCTACTCTTTTGGTTACTGTTTGCCTGGAATATCTTCTTCCATCACTTTATTTTCAGCCTCTGTGTGTCCTTAAGGTTAATGTGAGGCTTTTGTAAGAAGCATATCATTGGATCTTGTTTTTTAAACTATTCAGCAAACCTGTCTTTTGATTGGAGATTTCAATCCATTTACTTTCAAAGTATTTATTGATAGATAAGGACTTATGACTGATGTTTTGTTAATGGTTCACAGTAGAGATGTGTATAATTTACAGAGCAACATAACATTATTACTCTGGATTTGATATATTTGCCCTTATCAGTGAATGTTGTACTTTCATATGTTTTCATTTCTACTTGAAGAACTCCCTTAAGCATTTGATGTAAGGAAGATGTAGGGGAATGACTTCCCTCAACTTTTGCTTGTTCAGGAAAGACTTTCAGCACTTTCAATATCATCCCCTTCTTTCTTGGCCTCTGGGGTTTCTGCTGAGACATCTGTTTGCAGCCTAATGGTAGTTCCCTTATATATGACTTGACATTTTTCTCATTGCTGCTTTTTAAATTCTTACTTTGTTTTTGACTTTTGACCATTTAATTGCACTTTGCCTCAGTGAGGATCTCTCTAGGTTGAGTCTGTTTGGGAACCTGTTAGCTTCATGAATCTGGATGTTCGTATCTCTTCCAAGACTTGGGAAGTTTTCACCTATTATTTTATAATTACAGGTAAGCTTTCTGTTCCTATCTTTGTCTCTTCTTTTTCTGAAACTCTCATAATGCAAATGTTTTCTCATTTAATGGTATCCCAGAACTCCCATAGGCTGTTTTCACTTTTTTATTGTTTGGGGGTTTCGTTTTTGTTGTTTTCCCCTCTTATTGGGTAATTTCAAAAGACCTATCTTCAAGTTCAGAGATTCTTTCTTCTGCTTGATCTAGTCTGCTGCTGAAGCTCTATATAGTATGTTTATCATTTCATTCATTAAATTCTTCAGCTCCAAGATTTCTATTGGTTCTTTTTTAGATATCCATCTCTTTGTTAAATTTCTCTTTGAGATCATGAACTGTTTCTCTGATTTTTTTTCAACTGTCTATCTGTATTCTCTTGTATCACACTGAGTTTATTAAAGACCATTATTTTTAATTCCTTTTCAGACAATTTATAAATTTCCCTTTTTTTGGAGGTTGCACAGAGTTATTGTGTTCCTTTGGTAGGGTCATATTTTCACCTCCAAATGGGTCTTAGTATGCCAGCTGAAAAAGATGTAGTGGCTAGTTCCAAGTATCTTCAGTGGTATAGTCTTTGTACAGATTCTTCAGCTGCAATCAACATTTGAGATGACGTCTCAGCAGCCTAGGCTATAGGAGTTTGTGGCAGCAGCAGTGGTAGCATAGATTGCCAGGGTTCTTGGTGGCAAGAGTTTTGAGACTGTCCTGATCATGTTTTCCCCACAATGGGCAGACTTAGCTGAATGAATCCCTCTTGCTGTTGGGTCTGACATGATCAATATGCAGCTGCAGCAGCACTGGGCTCCAGGATACAGGTGTCAGAGCAGCTGTGAACCTGATGTCCTGGGTTCAAGATCTTGCCAACCTATTGTAACAACTGGGTCTTGTGGTATAGGTTTACTCTGAGGCAGAGTTGGATAGAGATTACCCACAGAGCCAGGGTCTGTGACTCTGAGGCAACCTCCAGCAGGTTAGGCCCAGGGGACCAGATGATAGCTATGTCTCTGACCCTGAGGGCCGGGCACAGCACTGGCCTGGCTCCAGGAAAGAAGGGATGCTATGGAGATTTGGCCCTGGTGACGGGTTTGTCTCAGCAGCTCAGACTCTAAGGAGCTAGTTTGACTCCAGGGAAGCAGGGTACTAGTTGTTTAGCATGCGGGCCAGGGTGTCTCAGCCCAGTCAATGCTGTTTCTCTGGGATGCAGGGTTTCTATCAGCTCAGCCCAGCTTCACCAGGACACTAATTTCTTTGGAGGCAATGTGCTGTTTCAGCTCAGTCTCAGGAGATGTGACTGCTCTGAGTGGCCAAGACATCATTTCCCAGGAGGCAGGGCACATCTTCAACTCAGGCACTGGTGGGACATGACTGCTGGACAGCCAAGGCACCGTTTCCCCAGGATGAAGGGCACTATTTCAGCTCAGGTACGGGGGAGCTGGGTGTAGCAGTTACTGGGAGGGGTAGATGAAGCTGCTTTGTCAATCCACTGTTTTCCTGGGAGGCAGTGCACAGCTTTATTTTGGGCCCTAATTGACAAGATGCAGCAACCACTGGGAAGGGTAGATAGAGTAGCCCTACAGCAGCTTGGCCTCACAGGGTAGGGTATGGTAGAAACTCCTCGCAGGGATGCTGAACCACTGAACAGGGGTGGCTCCATGGTGGCTAAGCCCTTAGGCACAGAAGAGTGCCATGGTCACTCACCCCCAGAGCAGATCATACTCTAGCAGTAGCTCTGATTCCAAGATTGCAAAGCATAGAAGCCATGTGGGTCAAAGGGGGCAAGGCACCATGTTGGCTTCTTTTCTGGAGGGAGCACGGCTGTGTGGACTCCTGACACCTCCTTCAGCTGAGTTCAGTGTGTGTGAGGACTGCAGGAGTCCCCATTGGTGAGGACTACAGGTGTCCAAGGTGTTGATGGGGGATGCTTGGGTCCACCTGCTTACTTTTTCCTCACAGGGAGAAGTCCCTCCTGGTTCAGGGCTGAGCCCAGCTGGGAGGTGAGGTGGTGGAGGCCAGGGGTTTCCTTCCATTCTCTCTGGGGCCATCCTAGATTTCTGTGCTCTACGAGGTTTCTGCTACTCCTTTGATGTACACTGGCGCTCTTCTTTCGTTATTTTCATCGAAATGTAGTTATTTATCCGTTGTTTGGACTGTCTTGTGGGGTAGGGACAAGTACTAAGCGTTTCTAGTTGGCCATCTTGCCCCTTTCTTAGTTTCACGAAATACTTTTTGAATGCCCATGATATGCTAGGCACTTTTTTGGCGCTAGAGATAAAGCAATAAACAAAGCCAATCACATCCTTTTTCTCATGGAATTGATATTATTAGAGACAAAAAAATAAATATCAACATAGTTTGTTTTTTACATGTATATCTCGCTACCCCCTGGAGTTTTATCCTTGAATATCAATCTTATGCCCAGCTCCCTTACTGAGTTATCTGTTTCTCATCGTTTTTTCAGTTCATGTCATGGTATTTGGGGGCATACAATAACACCACCTACAAATAACAATCACTTTGCCTCCTCCTTTCTTGTCTGCGTACCTTTGATTTGTATTATATACATGTCACTGTTAATAGTGAGGATTATGGAAATTTCTATCCATTTCCTGACTTAAATGGAAAGTCTCATTTTACACTCTTAAACACAATACTGGCCTTCCATTTAAGATTAATATTTGCCATGCTAGGGAAATACCTCTCAATTCCCATTTGATTCAGAATCTATATCAAAAATGGGTAATAAATTTTATCCAAAGCTTTTTTTTGGTATCTTTGGAGATGATTATTATTTTCTCCTTTGACTTATCACTATGATGAGTTGCATTAAGGGACTGATTAGCATTAAGCTATCCTTTTATTCCTGGAATAAACTATGTTCAATCATATTATGCTTATAATATGCTCCTAAATTCTATTTGTTTACATATAATTTTGCATCAACTTTAAATGACATTGGCCTAAAATTTCCTTTTTGTTATACTTTTTACCATCAGATTTTACTATTAAAGTTATGCTGATGTCTTAAAAGCAATCAATACCCTTTCTCTGCTGAGAAATAATTTAATTATCTTCAAAGTTATCTATTCCTTGCAGATATAATATACATCGTTGCAAGTATCTAGTTCTGGTGTGTTGGGTTTTGTTTTTTGTTTGGTTTGGTTTGGTTTGGTGGGAGGAAGGGTACCCCTTTAGAACTTTTCAATTTCTTCCATAGTAATTAATTTTTTTAGAGTTTCTGTCTTGCCCGGGTTCAGTTTTTACAATGCATGTTATCCTACAAATTGTCTCTTTTATTCAGGTTTTCAAATGTATTTAAGTTGAATTAAAATCAAATATTCTCCATTTTCTTCTAGTTTCCACTTTACCTGAAGTAGTTATATTTTTTTCTTTTTTTTTTTAATAGAAATGAGGTCTTGCTATGTTGACCAGGCTGGTCTCAAACTCCTGGCCTCAAGTGATCTTCCCATCTTGGCCTCCAAAAGTGCTGCAATTCCAGGTGTGAGCTATCATGCCTGGCCCTTATTTCTTATTAGTGCTTTTTCTTAAATAGGTTGGCTAATGGTTTTTCTATTTTAATGGCTTAGGAAACATACATACTAGTTTATTTATAAATAATTTATTGGCTGATGCCCAACCTAGTGTGGAACAGGGAATAATTATAGTCTGCTCAAGGACACTGTTGTTTGATGTCTGGAATATGAGAAACTCAGAGTGATTACCATAATCAAGCCTTATTATATATTTTATTCATATTTATATTAAAATGTAACAAAGTCTTCTGAATTTGTGAACTTCCTGTTAATTACAGTTGACCAGTTTTTGAAAACTCTTCTTCCTAGTTCTATAAAACATGATCCCCCAAAGTTTTCACTAAATCAGTATATTCTCTTCTTATGCTGACAATATATTAACTGGTATGGATAATACACTTTTTTTTTTTTTACATTCAAAGAGAATTCAGAGTATTTAAGCAGTATCGTAGACTGTATCAGAGCTTTGAGAGAAAAGCAGAAAATTAAGGACCCAGAGAATTGTGTTTTTGCTTTAAAATTTTAAAAAGCCTATTATCAGAGAAAACCATTGTACCACAATTTTTAGACTGCGCAGATAAAACATTACAAGTAAAGCTATAAGTATTAATATAATAGTGCTAATACTTTTTTCTAAAAAAAAATTCAGAAGTTTCTTTGAATTTACAGAAAAAAATGTGCAAGTATAATACACATAACACCATATACCGTTTACCCACATTGCTATTAACATTTTGCCCCATTTGTTTTATAAGAGTGTGTGTGTGTGTGTATGGGTGTATGTATCTGAACCATTTGAGGGTAGGTTGCATATATCATGCTCCTTTACCCCCAAATATTTTAGAGGTTGTTTCATGTTGCTATTGTTTGGAGAAATATTTAAGCAGCTAGTTTGGTAATGCTATATAGTGGTATAAAAGATACTTTATATTTATTTATTTATTTTGAAGCAGGGTCTCACTCTTTGCTGGAATGCAGTGGCACAATCATAGCTCACTGCTGCCTTGACCTCCTGGGCACAAGCGATCCTCCCACCTCAGCCTTTCAAGTAGCTGAGACCACAGGCATATGGCGCCATGCCTGGCTAATTTTTGTATTTTTTGTAACATTTCAACATGTTGCCCAGGTTGGTCTTGAACTCCTTAGCTCAAGCAGTTCACCTGCATCAGCCTCCCAATGTGCTGGGATTACAGGCATGAGCCACCACACCTGGCCAAAGATAAAGAATCACTTAGAATTTAAAGACCACCATGACCACAACAACAAAAGACTTAAGAAGTTATCAAAACAGATTTAAGTTACAAAAGAGAATAGTTATCACTAATAAAGGTCTAATATAGAAATGTTTCTGAGAGAGAAAAGCACCAGGTATTTTGAAAAGATTTATATCCAGGGAGATTAGGAGAAAATCAAAGTGGATATTCCACATTCAATTATTATATAATCCCACTTTGCATTTGAAGTCAGCAGAGATAAAGCATATATGACAGAGAAAACTAAGTCACAAATCCACAGTATGAGTTGTGAATGACATGGGATACTGGCTACTGTATTAACAAATATGCCATGAAGTCTTAGCGACTTAATAAAAGTTTATTTCTCACTCACAAAAGTTGCAGTGCATGTGTTCCTAGATGGCAGATCTCCTGGGCACCTCCCCTCCATGCAGTGGCTCAGGGAACCAGGCTTTCTTCTGATGAAGATTCATGCCCTAGGACCTGAGCATCCCTCTCTGGGTCCTCTCTAACTAACTCACAGCTAAAAATAAGACCAAAAGAGCAAAGTGTCATGCAAGAGGCTTTAGGAGCCAGCCCAGGAAGGGGTGTACATCACTTTCTGCCACAGTCAATTGGCCAGAACTCAGTTCTAGTTCCCATTGGTCATAAGAGACTGGAAAAGGTAGTACATGTTCTTGTGTGCCCAGGAATTAAAAAATGGTTTGAGGTCAAACATGTGGTAGACACTCTGCCCTTGCTATTCCTTATGTGCTGTCTATACCCTGACCTGCACATCAAGGATATATAATGACTGATCATGTCACATCATCAAGTGAAATCTTTTTTTTTTTTTTTTTTTTTTTTTTTTTGGAGACGGGATCTCGCTCTGTCATCCAGGCTGGAGTGCAGTGACACGATCTCGGCTCACTGCAGCCTCCACCTCCTGGGTTCAAGCGATCCTCCTGCCTCTGCCTCCTGAGAAGCTGGAATTACAGGTACACACCACCACACCCTGCTAATTTTGTTTTTTATTATTACTAGAGACAGGGTTTCACCATGTTGGCCAGGCTGGTCTCGAACTTCTGACCTCAAGTGATTCACCTGCCTCAGACTCCCAAAGTGTAGGGATTACAGGTGTGAGCCACAGCACCTGGCCATGAAATCTTTTTTCTAACATGGTATAGTGATGTGATTTATTCTAGCTTTGTGAGGTATACTCAAGCCACTGGTATATGTATTAAAATTCACAAGGTATCCTAACAGACTGAGAGTTGATAATTGACCCAAGTTCAGTGTATCTGTGCAAAGGGATGAGCAATTCCGGGGTCCCCCAAATGTGAGAAATCTGAGTATCAATGACGAGATACCCCATCCTAAGCATAGAAAATGTCATGCATTTTACAAGACATACACCAAATGGGGATATTGATCCACAAACGACACTTAGCATGAAAGAGACAGGATTCTGGGAATCTTGTGGAGTTATTGTCACACCATTTAGAAGTAGCAGAAACAGAACTCACACCTGAATCTTCTGACTGTAATTTCAGTGAGTTTTTATATTATGTCAGTTTCCCAAAATTGTATCTTTCTAAGAAAAGACTTTGATTTTGATGGCTTCTGCTTGGCTCTGCAGGACTTACTCATTTAATAAGTATTTACTTAGGGCTAACTGTGTGCCCAGCACTAGTCTAGGTGCTGGAAATATGGCAATGAGCAAAACAAAGTCCCTGCCTCAAGAAGTTTGCCTCCTAGGAGGAAATTAGACAATAAACACAGTAATACATATTAGGGATGAGAATAAAGAAAAACTGAGAAACAGGGTCAGAGAAAGGAAAGTGATGGGTAAGGAAGACAGTTCTTTTTCTTCCAAATTTATTTTTTAAATTGACATAAAATTGTATGTGTTTATTGTGCACATGTTTTGAATACCTAGCTAATATATGTGTTAATGTTAAATCTAGCTAATTGTGTATGTTAAATCTAGCTAACATATATATTATCTCATACTTATTTTTGTGATGAGAACATTTAATGTCTACTCTCTTAGCATTTTTCAAGAATATGATATATCATCATTAACTATGCTGCACAATAGATCTCTTGAACTTATTCTTCCTATCTGTGATGTTTTTATCCTTTAACATCTCCCCAACTCCTCCCAGCCCCACAACCATCCCAGCCTCTGGTAACCACCATTCTACTTCCTACTTCTATGAAATCAACTTTTTAGATTCCACATATGAGTAAGATCAAACAGTATTTGCTTTCTATGCCTGGCTTATTTCACTTACCAAAATATCCTTTAATTCATCTATGCTGTTGCAAATGACAGGACTTTATTCTTTTTATGGCTGAATAGTATTCCATTATGTAGATATAATACATGTTCTTTATCGATTGATTTCCCATCTTGGCTGCGATGAGTAGTGCTTCAATAAACATGGGAGTGTACCATATACACCATGGAATATTATGCAGCCATAAAAAAGGATGAGTTCATGTCCTTTGCAGGGACATGGATGAAGCTGGAAACCATCATTCTCAGCAAACTATCACAAGGGCAGAAAACTGAACACCACATGTTCTCACTCACAGGTGGGAATTGAACAAGGAGATCACTTGGACACAGGACAGGGACATCACACACCAGGGCCTGTCAGGGGCGGGCAGGGGGCTGGAGGAGGGATAACATTAGGAGAAACACCTAATGTAAATGACGAGTTGATAAGTGCAGCAAACCAACATGGCACATGTATACTTATGTAACAAACCTGTCCGTTGTGCACATGTACCCTAGAACTTAAAGTATATTTAAAAAGTTCTAGGAAACAAATAGAAAAAAATATCTACCTGGGAGTGCACATATCTCTTCGACATTTGTTTCATTTCCTTCAGATATATACCTAGTGGTGGAATTACTGATCGTATAGTTCTATTTTTCATATTTTGAGAAACCTCCACACTGTTTTCCATAATGGCTATACTAATTTACATTGCCATCAACAGTGTGCAAGGGTTCCCTTTTCTCCACATCCTCTCCAACACCTGTTATCTTTTGTCTTTTTTGGCTTTTTGCTAATAACCATTCTAACAGGAGCGAGGCGATACTGCCTTGTGGTTTTGATTTGCATTTCCCTGATGATTAGTGATGTTGAGCAGTTTCCATATATCTGTTGGCCATTTATATGTCTTTTTGTGAGGAGTATCTACTCAGGCATTTTCCTTTTTTTCATTAGGTTTTTTTTTTTTCTTGCTATTATTTGAGTTCCTTATGTATGTTAGATATGAACCCATTATCCATGTACAGTTTACAAATATTTTCTTCCATCCTTCATGTTGTCGCTTCATTGTGTTGATTGTTTCCTTTTCTGCATGGAAGTTTGTTAGTTTGATGTAACCCTATTTGTCTAGTTTTGCTTCTATTGCCTGGGTTTTTGAGGTCATGTTGAAAAATCACTGCCCAGACCAGTGTCACAGAACTTTTCCCCTATGTTTTCTTCTAGTAGTTTTATAGTTTCAGGTTTTACATTTAAGTCTTTGAGCCATTTTGAGTTGATATTTGTATAGGTGAGAGATGTAGTCTAATTTCATTCTTCTGCCTGTGGATATTCAGTTTTACCAACACCATTTACTGAACTTTCCTTTCTCCATTGTATGTTCCTGGAAACTTTGTCAGACAGTTCTCCTTTAGAAAGAGTGGACAGGGAAAGACATCTGTGCAGAAATCTAAGAAAGTGAGTGAGCAAGCTGTAGAGATATCCAGGATAGAATTGCCCAGGCAAGCAGAAGGCCTTGAGGCAGGGCTGTGCTTGATGTAGACAAGCCATGACAAGGAGCTAAGGTGGCTAAAGCTAAGTGAGGAAGAGACAGAATGGTAGAGGAGGTCCAAGAGATTGTTGGAGGTGGAGGGAGGCAGGTAATGCGGAATCTTGTGTAGCCATGGGCCAGAAAAAGGACTTTTGGTTTCACCTTTGAATGAAATGAGTTTCTGAGTGTCTGAGCCGAGTTGAGTTATCTGAGCAGAGGAGTGATAGGATATAACATTTTAAAAGGCTCCTGCTAGCTGCTGTGTTGAGAATAGACTGTTGGTGAGCAAGGATGGAAACAGGCAGGCAGGCGAGCTGGTTCCCACTGCAGTTCAAATGAGAGATGAAGAAAGCTTGAAGGAGATTGGTAGGAATGGATGTGGTAAGAAATGGATTGTAAATATATTTTAAAAGCAGAGCCATAGGATTTACTGATGGACATGATGGGGGATATAAGAAAAAGAGAAAAATCAAAGATTTTTTTTCTTTGAGACAGGTTCTCGTTATTTTGCCCAGGCTAACCTCGAACTCCTGGGCTCAAATAATCCTCCCACCTCAGTCTCTCCAGTAGCTGGTACTATGGGCATGCACCACCACACCCAGAGGACTACAAAATTTTTAACCTAAAAACTCAAAGTTGCCCTTTATTTATATAATGACTATGATACATGCAAATGGTCACAGGAGACAGGATGGGGAACCGAGAGTCCAGTCTGGGACATGTTAAGCTTGAGATGCCTTTTAGCCATCCATGCAGAGATGGCTGGCATGTGGGGAGCATGTCTAAAGCTGAGACTGAATGAGAATGTCTAGGAAATGAGTGCAAATAAAGAAGAGAAACATTCTGAGGACTAAGAACCTCCAATTTTAAATGTCAGGAAGGGGAAGAGTGACCAGCAAAAGGCAAAAAACACATAACTTGTGAGGAAGAAGAAAAACAATGTCCTAGTAGCATTATGAAGGAAAACGTTTCAAGATGGAAGGCGTGAGCAGTTGTGCCAACTGCTCAGTAAAATAGGACGGAGAAGGTAGCTTTGGATTTGGCAACAGGATTAAATATTTTGAGCTAAAGTGACCAGTCAAGTCAGTTGTAAGTAAACTCAATTTTTTAAAAATTGGTTGACTAATTGGTAAGAAGTCAATATTAGTGTTTTGGTCACTTGAAAACAAAGCTTCTTTCATGTTCAAATCGGTAGAGTACATTTATTTGCATGTACTATGTTTTTATATATATTCAGGGATGAGGCAGAATACACATTGTCTCTTCATTATTATCCTGGGTGATCTTTATTTTCTCCCATTCAACTCATATGAGATCAACTTCTTATCAAAATTCCATGCACTGAGAAATCCATAAAAAATAAAAACTAACATTCCTATTTGTGCTGATGTTAAGTGATGAAATGTTGTTGTTTGTGGTAAGTTTCAATAGAAGGAGCTATTGTTCTTAATATTTTAGACCTCATTTCATTTGGAGCTTAGAGGCAGGGAAATTGCATTCATTGTATTGGGGAGATTCTTTTTTTTTTTTTTTTTTTTTGAGACGGAGTCTCGCTCTGTCGCCCAGGCTGGAGTGCAGTGGCGCGATGTATTGGGGAGATTCTTGGAGACAAGTTACTTGTATTTAGATTATCATGAAGCTCAAATACTATAAAAATAAAAAACTTTAAACTGCAGTCCCTCTTTAATAAAAAAAAAAAAAGAACCATGACTAGAAGCCCAAAGCTCACCATTACACAATATATCCATATGATAAACCTGCACATGTACCCCCTGAATCTAAAATGTAAAAATAAAATAACATAAAGCAACAAAAAGTACATTGTACCATTCTAACCCCACCCTGCAAAAACACATATCGCTTAAGTATTTGGAAGAATATATCTATTTGTTTTATTTAAAAATATGTCTGTTGGCCATTTCTAAATATTGATGAAAGATGGACAGCAGAAGTGTATTTACAGATGGTAAATCCATGTGTATAACAGGATGATATGGTTTGGCCATGTCCCCACCCAAATCTCATCTTGAATTGTAGCTCCCATAATTCCCATGTGTTGTGGGAGGGACCTGGTGGGAGATAACTGAATCATGCAGGTGTTTTACCCCATACTGTTCTTGTGATAGTAAGTCTCACAAGATCTGATGTTTTTATAAGGGGTTTTCACTTTCACTTGGTTCTTTTTCTTTCTTGCCTATTGCCATGTAAGACATGCCTTTCTCCTTCTGCCATGATTGTGAGTGCTCCGCAGCCATGTGAAATTTTGAGTCCATTAAACCTCTTTTTCTTTATAAATTACCTAGTCTCAGTTATGTCTTTATTAGCAGCTTGAGAACAGACTAATACACAGGATATAATCGTTAATTATCGATTTTGTATTAACCTGTTATTTACCTCAGTTTCTAATTTTATTTACCCCAGTCTCTAACACCTTAAATGCACACCTAAATGCATAAGGAACATGTTAACATTTACCTTCATCAGTTATCAGTATAAATGCAATTGTTCAAGTAGAGATATACAGAAATGCCAATTCAGAGAAACTACTGTTTTTTAAATACCTTATTTAAAGTGGCTAATTTCCCTCAAGAACAAGGACTGTATCTTACATACCATTTTTCTCCTCAGAGCTTGGCATGCGTATTCGTTGAATTATTTTATTCTGTTATGACACCAGGGAGAGAAGAACAGTCACAAAACAAAATCAGGAAGATGCATGTGTGAATCAAATAATGCAGCTGAGTGTACAAAAATGAACAAAACTATTTTTCTACTGACTGTCTTCTGTCTGGGCTTTTCAAGCACCCTATCATCATTCGATTCTCTTTGGTCATGTACCAAGTCTTTGTCTAATTTGTCTGTCTTTCTCCTCTTTGTTCATTCCATAAATGTCCAGGTGCTGTTATAAATATGGGAACATCCAGTTAACACGATAAGTTCTTGTTCTTATGGAGTTTAACACTAATGGGTAACAACAGATTAACCTTATAAACCCACAAATTGTACTAGTTGTGTGACTGTAAATCCTTCCCTACAACAGTGCCCTCACTCAGAAAAAAAAGATACAGTCTTACCTGAATTAGATAAGGAAAACTCATTTAACTGGAACCATACCAGGTTTCTAGTATAATCTGTGCTGCTAATTCACATGTTTACTTTGGGTATGTCACTTTTCTGACCACCAACTACCCTTTGTTAAATTGAAGATAACCTGTAATGTCCATATTATGCTAAAAAATCCCTAGGGTTCTCAATGTTTCAGGATTCACAGGCTTAGTTACAATTGTGTATTTTATGAGTTGGAGGCTCCAGAAGAAAGGAGTTGTAAAAAAAATAGAGTATTAGTCTGTTCTCACACTGCTATACAGAACTGCCCAAGACTGGATAATTTATAAAAGAAAGAGGTTTAATTGACTCACAGTTCTGCAGGGCTGGAGATGCCTCAGGAAACTTATAATCATGGCAGAAGCAGAAGCAAACATGTCCTTCTTCACATGGCAGCAGGAGAGAGAAGTGCCAAGCAAAGGGGGAAAAGTCCCTCATAAAACCTTCAGATCTCATGAGAGCTCTCTATCACAAGAACAGCATGGGGGTAACAGTCCTCATGATAACATATCCTCCCATGACACGTGGAGATTATGGGAACTACAATTCAAGATGAGACTTGGGTGGGGACACAGCCAAACCATATCAAACACTTTGTTTACTATGTATTTTTCTATAAACCTATTTCCTGCCCCTTCTAATCAACAGCAGTACTTTCATTAAGCATGCAGCCCAAAATTTACTTACCTTAGACAAAACATGGCAGTAGCAAAATTTGGGATTTCAACAAATGTCAGAGGGAAGAAGAAAAACTAGTAGTAATGGTTACAGCCAACAATTCTAAAGCTACAGGAGGATGGTCAAATTTACTATTATGTAAAATATGTTCAATCAGTTTATTCAAATTATTTTTAAGTGGAGGGAGGGAATCTTACTCTCTTTCATGGAGACTTTTTTAAAAAGCAAAACTCAAATCTAAAAATAACCAGTATACGATAACTTTGCCAAGTAAGTCTCAAATTCCCCTGGTTCTATAAATTTTAAAACTTAAATTAAAAAAAAATCACATTCCTCACTCTCTGCCACTATACTGTAATAAATTTTATTTTAGAAATTATGCTGGTCATGTCAAAAATGTGCTCTGCTGTTGGAGTGTTCATTGCTTATGCATGAAAGCAGAAATTTAAATGGACTAGGTGCAATTAAAGTTATGTACAAGAGAATTCCAGATGGCTAACTGAAAATTTTGCCATGAAGCCTGTTGAATCACAGTGCCTGCATGAGTAGGCTCTTACTTTTTGAATAAATGAATGAAATCACCTATAGCAGTATCTTGCTATAAAGCCTTATAAAATCATGTTCATTTTTCATACTGTGGAATATGAAACCATACACTTATAATGAATATAAATTCTACCAAAAAGTGCAAATGGAAATAATTGCAGTTATTATACCACATTAATGAAAGTTATGCAAATTGCTCTAAAATTTAAAGAAAATGTATTATGTTGTGCCTATCCTCCTAATTAACGTTATTTCATATTGTGTGGTATATTTATGGAGAATTTTGTAGTGCATTAGATAAATCTGTTTTATATTTCCAGGAGAGTGGGTTGTAATGAGCATTATAATGCATTTCAGTTCAGAAGCAGTTTTATGTTACAAAGCATCTTCTGCTAGTAGATTGGAAAATGTTGTACCAAAGTGATACTTCCACTAAATATTTGGAATACAATTTAGCAAGGGAAGCATAGATGAATCCATTATAGTTAAATGGCTATAAATTTGGGATTAATACTGCATTTTAGCTATGTATTTTTTTTTCATATGTCAAAAACCTCCCCATACCACACTTGCCAGTGATCTAAAGTGATTTGCAGGGCCTGCTATATCCCACTTGCCACTTGGCATGTAAATCTGCAAACCTATATAAAGAATATAAAATGAAAACATTCATGGCCACTAAAACACATGCATTAGATCCACATATAGCTGACGCTAATTTAATATGCCACCATCCCAAGTACTTACAGATAAGTTTCTCTCCCTCATGCTAAGGAAACTACCTTCTACCTAGGCCCATCCTTCTTTCCCTCTGGCTTCAAAAGAAAATTTATAGGTCCTCTACTCAAAGACACTAACTTCACCTTGCTCTGGAAGGAAGTCACTCTTAGTCACTCAGGGAACCACTTCATCATCTTTCCCTTTATCCTGGACCCTGTTATAACTTACTTTTTCTTCAGGCACCTCACCTTTAGCCTATACACCTGCTCTAATTTATCCCATTATTTGAGAACTTTTTATTGATTCTGCTTTCCCCTCCGGCCATGGCTTTTTCTCTTTTCTTTCATCTTGGGCCAACTTTCTTGAAAGATTATCCAAGTATGGGCCTACATTTACCCCACCATAAATCAGAAAGATAGTGATTCTTGGAGGAATAGACTTTACTTAACATCTGACTTCCTTTTCTACCTTGCACCTCTCAATCTACTGCTGTCTAGTTTCAGTCCCCATCCCACTGTTGGAAATGCTCTCTCTGTTGGCTTTCTATTTGTCGAATGAATATTTCTCATTTCTTCCAGAATATTTCCTCCTAAGGCTTCTGGGATGCTCATATCTTCTAGAGGTCTTCCTAGTTCTCTGCATCTTTTCAGACTCCTTTAGTGCATTCTTTGTCCACTCCTCAAAAACTGAGATTTCCCAGCTTGTGTTGCTTGTTAACCTTTTTGTTTCATCACTCTGTAACCTCACCACCACAATCATGGCCACCCACATGATTGCATCTACTTTTACTATTTTATTTCCCCCTCTTAATACACCTCCGTGGTTCTCCATGGCCTCTAGAAGGCAAAGATCAGACCTTTTCTCTTACTTCCAAATTTTTCATCATCTGGTCCACACCAGTCTCTTTAGCCTCATCTCACCTGACTCATCGCAATTAACTCATTCTTCATTCCATAAATATTCACTGATCCTCTACTGTGTTTCAGATACCACTTGAAGCTCTTTAATACAGCAGTGAACAAAACATATAAAAACCTCTGCCTTCATGGCATTTATATTCTCCTAGTAGCAAAGAGCTGTCGTTTTATATATCTTTGTCATTGCAAAGTATTTCTTCCTATCTTAAAAACCTACGTGTTTTGGCAAATTTCTATTTATCCTTGTGAATTCAGGTCAGACATTACTTCTTCCAGAAATACTGTCCCAGCACCTCACATTTTCCCAACAGCCCTGCAAGAATCCTTATCATTTCTTCAGGTCCAGGTTTGTTGTTAAGTCATAACATCAGGGTTACCATTTTTCTTCAGAACTTCTCAGACACATTGTGCTTTCTGGACTGAAAGATGCCTAGTCCTTTAATAAATTGTAAATGGAGTGCTAGACCAAGTAATTTCACCTTACCCGCACACACCAAATGATCACCGAATCTCTGAGTCCACACAACAATTACCTGGTAATTGAGGGCACAATGTGTTCCCCCAAATAGCCTTGCTCACATATATTGTGAAACATGAATAAATTTAGTATTATGTTTTTATATTATAAAACCGTGTTATCTGGCCTAATTATACTGCAGTTTTAAAAATTGTTATAAACCCAGCAACACAGTCATATATGACTTTCAACTTCTATTTGTTCATGAACTAAGGATCATCCTATTAACAGAGGATACAAGCAAGATTACATTGTTCCTACATGAATATATTTTAGTGTCTAGCAAACAGTGTTTTACTATTTGCTCTTGTCAGAAAATACTATTAAATTAATGAGTTTGCTCACCAATTTTGTTTGAAGCTACCTACTTTCCACCAATATACCTTTAAAATATGTGGATTCCTTGCTTTTTGGCCTTTGTGGATTTTTTTTTTTCTTGTGGAATACCTCTTAACAATGGTTCCTGATTCAAAGCCATCCCACCCTCCCCCAAACACCAGGGATGCGTTTGTAACTATCCAGGGTCATTTTGAGGTTGTATTATGGGGGGAAAAACCCCTCTATATTAGACTTGGAAGTAAAAATCCTTAAAAATATACTTGTAAGAACTACATTGCAGGCTTAAGGAGACAAGTCCAGCTATTCAGTCAACAACTGGACTTCTACCATACCCTAAGTTCCCAACACGTCCAAATTACATTCTTTCCTCAGCATAAAGTCCCTCCAAAGACTTCCCTTTGTGTCCAACAAAGGGAAAAGGATCAAGTGAGGGAAAAGAGAGCTTGTTTACTTCAGGGGTAGGGACGGAGGGAGGACCTTTTCATTTATGTTAGCAAACTTGAGGGAGGCTATTTGAAGATGGTGCCAGTAACATACAGTGGAAGAACTCACCATATTTGTCCAGTTAAAAAAAAAAAAAAAAAAAACATTTAGGGATGCATAAAAGTGTTACAGTACTTGTCTGGTGAAATAAAACATTAAGAATCTGTCAGATATCATTTGAATTTCAAGAATGCATGAATGGAATTTGGTTTTCGTTGAAGCTGTTTTTCATCAGTTGTTGTACTGATCGGATTCTTACTGGCGTTTAGAGCCCAGGGACCAGGAATGCGAAAACACCCTGCTGTGGGGCACAGGCACAAAATCCCAAAACCCATCCCATCCAGAATTCCTAGGAGTATTCCTCTCCCTGGAGGACTATTCTGACCCTTTCCCACCACCAGTTAGCTTCTCTACTCTTGTTGCCCCTATCTTTTCTTTCTGCTGCAGGCAAGGCTTTGCTGAGTCTTCTCAGTAACCTTATGGCAGCACCTGGCTCCTTAAGGTGTGGTCCTCAGTACCTGGGAGGCCAAGTCATTTTGTATCCCACTTTAGACCCTATTGAATCATTATATACATTTCAACATGATCTCCCAAGTGATTCACATTCAGATGAAAGTTTGCATATTCCAGCATGCAGGCTGACCCTTGAACGACTGATCCTGGCCCAGTGACACAATCCCCTAATTTAGTGGAAGAGATTTATATGAAATTACTAAAGACCACCCTCCCCAAGGCTCCTGAGAAAGCTTACTTCAACAAACGTCTCTGAACTGCAGGAGTTTGTGAAAATCAATTAGTGATGCTTCTGAACACGCTAAAATACTGCCTGAGGAAGGCGCATGAGGAAACTGTGAACAAGTCAACTTCTGAGACAGTCAGTCACATGGAAGGAAAGTCACACTTCCAGGGTTTTTACAGAAACCAAAAGATGCCCCGAATCTGAGCTGGCATCAGGCTAATGAAATGGGGGCCTTCCAGTTGTTTCCCTTTGTACCTCAGAAGAATGAATTACCCAAGCTGCCCCTCAAAGTGTCGATAAATAAGGAGGTCCTCTTTGATATTTTAGCTTATGAGCCTAGAATCTCAATTGACTCCTTCCAAAATTTGGAAAATCATTAAAAACAAGTATCAGACTGATAGATGAAAAATGTGAACTTCAGTTTCACATGTGTAAGACAAAAGTTATTCTTTAAAAAAAA
Organism: Macaca nemestrina; assembly: GCF_043159975.1. Taxonomy (NCBI): domain Eukaryota; kingdom Metazoa; phylum Chordata; class Mammalia; order Primates; family Cercopithecidae; genus Macaca; species Macaca nemestrina. Next base: position 57,591,324 of record NC_092128.1, on the reverse strand, counting down.
AAAAACAATTGCATATTCACTAGAAACACAGTTTTTAAAACTTACATACACCTCTGGTAAAATGCTTAACAATATGGATTGTAATAGAGAAATAAAATCATATTCTAAAGGAAGGGATTTGAAAATGGGCTTATCACTCTCATCCTTTAGAAATACTATATTATGCTATAAAAATAATTCTGTATACCCTATGTAGACTTTAAATTATCAGTGTTATATTATAAAAGTAGCATTATACTCTTAACTCCAAAATGTCTGAAAACACTTTATTGCAATTCAAAACAGTGCCCTTGAGTGTTAGGGAGAATTTTTCTGCTCTGCCTCATCAGGCATGATGAGATGAGCACAGTGTTTGGTCTAATTAGTTCTAGTGCTATTCCCCTGAGCGATACTTGAAGGCATTCTTTAACTTGAGAGATTAATAAGGACTAAAAAAAGGGAGAATGCGTTGATTCAGATATATGCAGTTTACTAACAGTTAACGTAGGCACTGTTAACTGAATGTTTATTAGAACCATGTTCTAATTGTGGTTTTTCTGTGGGTCACTAATCCCTGTTTACTAGATGTTGGTGGACCTCTTGACCAAGAATGGCTAGAGATCCTCTGAGTCTGTGTCTGGAGTCTCAGTTTTCACCTGACATTCTTGGCCATTTCTGCCAGAATCCAGGAGCTCTCTCTTATGACACCTGCAGTGACCTCTATTGGTGTCTCCCGCTTTGGTTGGAGGTCTTGTAAGATAGATCACAAGGACCCTTCTCTGTCATTGTCCCTTCCTATTAGGAACCTGGCTTACTGGTTCCAAAACAAACATTACTGTAAAAGTTGGCCAAAACAGCCTCCTTGGCAGAGTGATCCAGAGCTGTCACACAGGCTCAGTGTCCTTGCAGGACCACAGGCTGTGTCCTCCTGACCTCGCACAGTGCCACACCGTAGTGCTGGCCTTTTTGATGTGAAGCTCAATCCATTTGTCCAGAATCCATACAGAGCCCAGTATCCGGTTTCTTCCTCAGCTACAGTGAAAGAAAACCAACCAAAGCCTGATTTCCTTGCAAAGTGAAGGTGTTGGGAGGCAGCCCAGTATGGTTGTTAGGACACAGGACCCGAGTTCAAATCTTGGTGTTCACTTGGCCTGTGTGATCTGCCACATGTGTCTTAGGATCTCCAAACCTCAGTTTCCTTACCTCTAATGTAGCTATCAGTGTGCTAATTACGAGGACTAAACAAGAAAATCCACATAGAGCACTTAGCACAGTGCCTGGTGCAAAACCTGTGCTCCATAAATCTTGGCTGGTGTTGGAAGTTAGAACCCCCGTTTAACAGGCCATTCCCATTCGCTCCCCTCATCCATTTCTTTTGAGTTTGGGAATAAGTTGCAAAATGTGTATAATGACGGTCAATAGATCAGAAACCATCAAATCTACTCTACTCAGGCAGAGCCAGATTCCAACCTCAATTGATTTACACTGGCCAAAAGGCCCCTGTGGGCACGAGATTCCAGATGGTTTCCACCTTCCTAGAAGATGTTTATGTTATAATCTAGTGTATTAGGTAAAGGAAGTGATCCAAGAAATATGTTATATCTGCCCTTCAAAACTGTTTCTTCATAATGAAACAATTCCTCCGGAATTCACCATAGGCAACAAAGGCCTCGGCTACAGAGGTTTTCAGTGTGGGCAGAATCATAAAGATCATTTCTTAGTTACATTTCAGTCTCATGTACATTGTATTTAATGAGTATTTTTTCCTTCCCCATGAGTATATTTCTACTTTCACTGACTTCAAGTTAAATAAAGATTTGCCACATCTACTGATATTCTCAATAACAAGTCTTTTTAAATGTAAACACTCGGAAACCCTGAGTTTTGTATTTTCAGCATCTAAAAAATTTCTAAAATGCTGATTTCAAGCATGGAGTCTCTGCTGTTGATGCTGCCCCTCTGGGGTTGTGAGTCTTATGAAATGGGTCTCGAAGGAACCTGCTCTATCCTTCCCCCTTCCTGTTAGAATCTTGCTTACTGATTCCTAAATACTAACTCCAAAGGCCAGCCCATCTTAACCATTCTTGATGTGGTGAGCCACAACTATTGGTTAATAGCCTTCATTTCTTCAGAAATTCTCCTTCACTGCTTCCATAATTTATATTTTCTATCAACTCTTAACCCTAAGTGATTTTGATGCAGATGTTTAGAGACCACGACTTAGCAAACAGTGATCTAGGTCAGAGGTCAACAAACCATGGCTCTTGCCAAATTCAGTCCACCATCTGCTTTTGTATGGCTCTTGAGCTAAGGATGGTTTTTACATTTTTAAATGTCTTAAAATGTTAAAAGAAGAATACTGTTTTGTAACATGTAGGAGTTGTACAAAATTCAAATTTTAATGTCTATAAAATGTTATTGGAACATAGCCACACTCATTGGTTTCAGCATTCTCAACGGCTGCTTTTGCATTGGAAGGACAGAGTTGAGTAGTTTCAACAGAGATCATGTAGCCTGCAAAGCCTAACATATTTACTGTCTGGCTCTTTACAGAAAAATTTTGCCAGTCTGTTGTTTAGGCATTCACAATAGCCAATGATGCTTCTAAGGGTTAAAAAAAAAAAAAAAAAAAAAAAAAAAAAAAAAAACAATAACAACAAAAAATACCTAAGAAGGCAGTATGGTGTCTTTATGGCACAACTTCCCCCAGGTGACAGAGGAGACAGGAGTGACAAATGGGAAGTGGAGGGGAGGATTACCCAGGCTTTCTGTACAACAAGAAGGGGGAAAATTATATATTTTTATTTCACTCATGCCTGTGAAGAGTACATCATTTCATTAGGAAGGTGGAGTTCATGCACATGAAATAGCCAGTAAATATTAAAAGAGAGATGTCCTTAAAGTCTAAATCCTATGATGCAAATAAAAGTGAGAGGAACTTAGGAAAAGAATCGCCCAAAGGTGAGATTAAAGGTGGACAAGGATTTAAGGCTAAAGGGACAGAGAAGGGGGAAAGGATTTCCCACTTTGAGTAGCTCTGTAAGTCATGAGACCTTAGAAGTGAGAAGGGCTAGAGCCAGTTAGAGAAGTTCTTTGATGAGCAGAACTCTGGTGACAGTTCATACTGGGATGTAATGAAGATGATGTTGGGTAATTGAAATAAGGACAGATCCTCCTGTAGGGTCTTGAATGCCCAGGAGTCCAGACTTACTTTAATGAGCAATCATGATGACCAGTGTAGGTATTTCATCAACATATCAAGAACATGTGTTAGAAAAATGACTGACAACAATGTGGAATCAGACTCAAAAAGGAAAAAATATCTAAGAAACTATTTTTATTTTTAAATGAATATTCAGAGAGTTATACTTTTACAGCCCTTTTTACACCAACTGTACAAGAAAAGAATAGAAGCACCAAACTTGTGGAGAGGGTGGAAGCCTTGAATAGATGTATGCCCTAAACTTTTCTTAAAACTCTTTTAAGTCTCTTTTTAATGATGCTGTCCCACGAAATATCTATAATCAAACTAAAATCTCAATTTAAAACCCATGCATTTAATCATGCCTATCCCAACCCTGCAATTATTGCCATTCACATCTGATTTACAGAAAACTCAGTTCCGTGGTCCCCTCAGCCTTGTTGTGCAAATGTCCAGTGAAACTCTAGTTCTAATAAAAGTGTCAATCTGACGGTACATTTGCCTAACAGTTTCTTCCTTGAGAAGCCATTTATATGTTCATAAGCCTCATACTTACACACATGCGTACACACACACAGTGCATTTTAAAATTGTTTTACCTGGCAGGAAAGGGTAGTTACCTCTAAAGCTTACAGTGGCAGCTATTCAAAGGCAGACTGTGATATTACACGGTAGTTTAAGAGAGGAAGTATAATTTCGGTGGTGGGAGACATTCATGTAGGCCGAGGCAATTACCCGGGTTGGACTTCAGCCAGAATATCTGAATTAACTGAAAAAGGTCTCATTCGCTGCCAGTGGCACTGAATCACTAACAAGCATGAATGTGAAGTCCCAACTCCAAATTGGTCTCCAGGCTCAGCTATAAGGTTGAAATAAGGACAGTAATGCCTGTATTTTGTCTATAATCCATTAATTTGCCTATCATGCCAAAGCCTCATTTGAGAGTTCTTGCTGCCCACATATTTTTTTTTTTTTTTTGACATTTGTATACTTTCTGCAGTCATTCTCTGACATTCAGTTAAACTGCACTGCACACCGGTAGGGGGCACCATTCGCACAGAATCTATGACCTAGACCTGTAAGGGTGGCCTATTGACTGGGAGTGGTCCAGAAACTTGTCACCAGTGCTCAAAGAAAGACATAAAAAATTGAAATTAAGCATTAAAAACTCTTCTGGCAAATTGACATGAGTAATTTTATATCGGTTGAATCAATTTTTAAAACAGGGGCTTATATTTTTCTCCTTTAATTTTCTAATAATTTTCTTTACAAACATTTGGCTCTTGATGGATTTGAATTTTTTTAAAAACTGGTCTTTTGCCAGAGATTGTTTGAGAAGCACCGCCCTTAGACTTATCTATCACATGAACAGCACCCCTGGAATTGTACAGTGTGGCTGCAGGAGCAAAGAATTGCAGAAAACAAGATCTGCCTTGGACACTCAAAGGACTAAAAGAAGAATTTTAATTTATCTAGAAATATTTTAATCACACAGCGAGAAGTGGACTGTGGTGAAAAGAAGCGCATGCCCAGGATGCTGTCTGGACTGGGCCGTTAGGAAGAAATTGACCTCTCTCTGGTCAGTCCTTGCCAAATATGGACTTGGTTTTGAAGCACTCTCACCCCAACAAATATTCAGGCTATTTTGCTTTTGGAATTGTGCCTAAAGCAGTTCTATTTCTGAAACTGAGGTACAGAAATGTGAACACATGGAGCCAGATACATAGTAAGTGCTAAAAACATATTCTTCTGGTAAAACCCCATCTTTACAAAAAAAAAAAAAAAAAAAACACAAATACAGGTACATGGTGGCATTTGCCTGTAGTCCTAGCTACTCAGGAGGCTGAGGCAAGAGGATCACCTTAGCCCAGGAGGCCAAGGCAGCAGTGAATGGCGATTGTGCACTGCACTCCAGTCTAATCACTAGAGCAAGACCCTATCTCAAAAACATAATTATCTATAACTAAGGAAATTCAGTGTGGGAAAGGCCTTCACTAGGCAGTCATCTTGGTTGACTCTGTTGATGATAAACCAAGGCACAGTGTTTCTAGCAATGGTCTGAGAGGCAGCCTGCTCACGGGGGTAAACAAAAACTTGGAATCTCGGAAAATAAGGGGGTAAGAATTCAAGCTGAAAGGGTGCTGCGGCTGAGGAGTGGTGTCTAATGAGCATCAGCTTTGGGTCTTAGAGCAGTTTGTGCAATATCCCAAAGAGAGACTCCAGGAAGCGGTACGCAGAAGCCAGGCCGGCAGGTAGTTTGCATCCAGGATATCTGCAGGGACTGGGCCAGCAGAGCCAATTCTGACTAAATTGGAGGTGAGCAGAGGGAAGGAGGGGGTAGCAGCCAGACCTGAGGGCCTATTTCTCTGCTGGGAATCACAGTCTGGGGTCCTGAGAACATAGAGGAATGCCCAGCGGCTGCAGTGACTTGATACTGAGTGACAGTAGAGACATGGACTTCCAAAAATGCCATTCACCATGAGGCTTTTCCTCGGTGGGAATGGAGACTGTTGAAATAGGACAAAGGTGGAAAATTATGTCTGTTATTTACCTGATACACTTCCCCCAAAACTAAAAGGAAAACTATTTGGTTAAAAAAAAAAAAATGTATGTTGTCGTTGTTGTTGTTTGTTGTTGTTGAGACAGAGTCTCACTCTGTTGCCCAGGCTGGAATGCAGTGGTGTGATCTTGGCTTACGGCAACCTGCACCTCCTGGGCTCAAGCCATCCCCCCGCCTCAGCCTCCCAAGTAGTTGGGACCACAGGCGCGTGCCGCCATGCCCGGGTAATCTTTGTATTTTTAGCAGAGACAGCGTATCCCCATAGTGGCCAGGCTGGTCTCAAACTCCTGAACCCAAGTGATCTGTCCACCGCAGCCTCCCAAAGTGCTGAGATTATAGGCCTGAGCCACCACACCTGGCCAAAAAAGAGCACTTATAACTCACTGTGTAAAACTAAGTGAGTATGAAGACTAACGAGTGGAGAGCTTTTTTCCTGGCCCACACAACCTGATAACTCACCTCACAAGTCACATAAGTAAAAAATTTCCTTTCAATCATCCTAAAGAAAGTATTTGGTTTCTGCGTAAACTCTACCTTGTTCATTGCTCCTGTACTCCAATTCCCAGATGAGGCAAATCAATCCAAAACTCCAAAAATGCCGACTGAACAAACCATTCTATTTCACAATGAAATCTACTTACTCTGTAGAATTGAGAATGAGAAAGCGTTACCGTAACATTTGCCTTTGAATCAAGCAGTCCAAGGCTTTACATGATTTGGGTCCAAGGGATAATAAACGTTCAGAAGAGCAATTGCTTCTGCAAGTCAATTGTACCAAGTCTTTAAGTTTAAACATGGAGCAATTTTATTTTCAAAGTGTCCTACGTGCCTGGAAAAAGCAGTGGCCTTAATAAAAATAGACAATAATGATGATGAATGTAATAGTGGTATTTTATACTCATCTGTTCCTTTTTAGTTTTGGATTCAAAAATGCATAAATTCTCTTCTGGGTTTCCACTAGCTTTTATACCATAAATCTGTTTTCATTATGGAAAAAAGAAAGGGGCAGTATAAAATATTGGCCATAAATCATAAAATTGGGAGGCTTGTGGCATTACAGTAAATGGTTTTGGTGAGGTAAATTTTCTCATTAAGTCCTTATCAACATTTTTAATGGTTATTTTGATAATTTAGTGTATTGATTTCTTGAAATTTTCAGTTTATTGGTATTTCTTTGAACTATTTGATAACCTCTTTGTTAATATTTCTTTAAAGTTTCAGAACTTTTGAGATAGTTCTCCTCTCCCCTAAATTGGATTGCTGTCACCACTATTTATGACTTCTCTCTTTACAAGTACTTTAAGAATATAATTTCTATTTTCAGAAATCTCAAAGCTAACTCTTAAATATGTCTCTGGGTGGTTCTTCAAACCTATAGGTCAAGTATGTGAGAGCACTTTTTTTTAGTACAGAAAGCTCTTGAAAGTGGAGAGCATTTTAAGAAAAATGAAAGAACAAATGGTCTGGGGAACAAAGTGAGAAAACATACATGTTTTTCTAATCTTCCTAAAAGGAAGAGTGATGTAAAGGAAGAAACACACAGGCTTAGAACTCAAAAGTCTTAAAAGATGAAAGCCCGGGTGTGATACCCGCATACCTAGAAACTGCTCTGTGAACAGACAGAGACAGGAGCAGTTCATCTTCAACTGCCCAGACAATTGAGAGGTTATTTATGATCCACAGAAATATTGACAGCTGTGTGGTTCAGAGTACCTCCCCATAACCACGTTTCATGAGGGAGACAAATTTTCTTCTGTTTATTTTCTGATTTATTTCTTCAGCCCTAGGTAACTTTTATGGGTGTGGTTTGATTTGATTTTTGCTTTTCATTACATTTTTCACTCAATGTTAATGATTTGGTTTTCCTTTTGGCTTGAGAAATATCCATGTTCTGGGTATAAATTCCCACTTAATCTAAGGAAATTCTCTTTTCTTGCTTTTCATTTGTTAGCTCGTGACATTCCCTACAACAGTACAGGACCCGTGTGTTAAGCATCATCAGATGGCAAAGCTTGGACTCCACATGAAGTGACTGTTCGTTTTCTTAGCAATCAGAGATGGGGCCTTTGTAGGTTCACACTTGGCCATTTTCAAACCCTACTGTGTTTGGGGGCAGTAAAACAATGATTAAGAACATTAGGTTCAAAAGTAGGTTTAAAATCCTAGCTCTGCCACCCAGTGACTGTGTGACTGGGGCTAAGTTACTTTTCATCTCTAACTCTTCAGTTACTTCATTTGTAAAATGGGATGGTAAGAGAGCCTACCTCACATGGTTGTTGTGAGGATTAAATGGCATGATGTGAAGTGCCTGCCAGAGTAAGAACCCAGGAAATGTGACTTATTGTTTGCAGTTTTCCATTTTTCCTTGTTTTGTGTTATTTCTCTCTATAGAGTTCGTGAAGCTGACAAGCTAGAGAACTTACTGATAGATTGTGTACATGAATTGAAACAGCTGCTGAAGAGAAAAAGAAATTAGCATCAATTGTTTGCTATCCCATAAAACACGTGGTTTACTTAACTGAAACCCTCTAAGAATGGGGCATATTTCAGGCACATTCTTGTATAAGAGGACACAGAATGTGCATTCCCAACATATTAAACCCAGTATAAACCTCTCATCTCTCCTGAATGTCCAGCGCTTTTCAAAGAGCTATGTTTTGCATATTTGATTTTTTAAGAGACAGGGTCTTGCTCTGTCGCCCAGGCCAAAGTATAGTCATGCAATCATAGCTCACTGAAGCCTGAAACTCCTGGACTCAAGTGATCCTCCCACCTTAATCTCCTAAATAGCTAGGACTACAAATACATACCACAGTGCCCACCTAATGTTTTTATTTTTTAAACAAAAGGATCATTTAAGGCCAAGAGTTCAAGACCAGCCTAGGCAATATAGAGACAGGGTCTCCCTATGTTGCCTAGTTGCCTAGGCTGGTCTTGAACTCTTGGTCTTAAACGATCCTTTCACCTCAGCCTCTCAAAGTGCTGGGATTGTAGGTGTGAGCCACTGCACCTGGACTTGATATTTTTAAATTAAATTTATATCTAACTGTCATTATAATATTCTATTGTACACATTTTCTGAATATGTGAATAATATGAGCAATATGGATTTCCCCAAATCTTTGTAATTCTCAAATCAGCCAATACTATAATGTCCTCTTTTACTCTGTACTTTTACTCTGTTCTTTCTTCACATTTTGGTCATAGTTTTGGCCACTCTCAGCTTCCCACAGCATCATGCTAAATAATTATCTTTTCATTCTAAACAATAAAGTTAGTCTAGTTCTCTAAATAGTTCTGAGATCTCACAACCTAAGTTACTTTGAGACAATAAACCCTTTGATGGTTTTCACATAGAAAGAGGTGTCTGGGGCCCAGTGGTGCTTCATGAGTAAATGGAAAAATTGGATAACAGGCAGAAGAGAACTAAGGGTCTGCCGTGCGGGGAACAGTCATCCTGATGAGAAAGCCATGGAAGAGGCCAGAATACACTAGCAAAGGAGAAACAGACAGACTGTTGAACCTATCCTAGGAATTTAAATCTGACAAAGCCATTGATGGGAAAGAAGAGACTTTAGAGGGGAGTTAGCATAGTCAAGGTCAAGAACCAAGGAAGGCTCAGGAGGCAATTCATGAGATGCTAAAGACCAGAAAAGTGACCTGGCAATATGGCATAGTGACCCAAGGAAGAAATATGTGTGCTCAGAACAGGTACGGTAGCCTTAGAGAGGTGGGAGGGGTAAACACAACATACGGGTTGTAAACCCGGCAGCTGCACCTATCTGCTGAGATTATGACATAAAATGTCTACAAATGACCAAAGCAGTGCCTGGCACACAGTCAAAGCTCAATAAAGTTTGCTTTCCTAACATAGAAAGATAACAAGGCATACAACAGGAATATTGTCCCAATTCTGCCATTAATTATTGACATGATTTCATGGTACATTATTAAATTTCTCTGCTGCTACCTCTGTAAAAATGGATGGGTTGGGACAAATGTTTGCTCCAGTTCACTTTATTATTTTTCTCATAGTCAAGTTACTTAATGTGTGTCTTATGCCAAAATATAAGCTGGTTTTATCGTCCATTAAAGGGAAATAGAATACACGGATCAAACTAACAAAAATAATTGTTAAATACCAAAGTATCAAACTACAGAATTCTTTTTCAGGATAAATAGCCCTGTTATTTACTTAGCAAGCATTCTTTAAATACATGTCACTTTGGTAGGTATTGGGGATGCAAAGACAAACAGGATGTGGCCCCTGCCCTCAAGAGATTTATAATCTACTTAGCCTAAGGCTCATAACAATGAAGCGTCCGGGTGTGTTCCAGGTGCTGTGATGAGAGTGCGGTCAGGGTACCGTGGGTAGGGGGACCCGGGCAAGATTGGTCAGTTCTACCAGGAAGAGAGAGAGTGGTAACAGCATTGCAGAGGTGGTGCATGATATAAGACAAAGAGGTAACTTCTTGCCAGGCAATCAGGATGGGGTAGGAGTTCTAGGTAGAAACTGGCCCAGCAGTGCAAAGATAGGGTTGTCACACAGCCCAGGTGTTCCAAGAGCTGCAAATGGAGTGGGGCAGACAGACAGAGGCTGTGAGGTGGGACTTTGTAAGCAGTGGGGCTGGAGCTGCAGGCAGGGCAAGGTCATGGAGTAGCTTGTATAATAAGGAGTTTGGACTCCATTCTACAGCAAATAGGACACCAATATAGAAAATAAGAGAAGTACTATGCTCAAATTTGTACCTTACAAAGATTCCTCTAGCAGCAATGGAAAGAATGGATTGGGCAGGACAGGAATAGAGGAAAGGAAGGAATAGTTAGAAGTCATTTACAGTACTATAGGCAAGAAGTTCTGAGGTACTGGGGCTCTGAATCAAATAGTAGGAAGCAAGAGTAGAGAGAAGAGGTCAGTACCAGAGACATCAAGGAATGACAGAATGTGAAAGGGAGGATGAAATGGACAAATTTGCAATGAGCCCCAGGTTTCTGGGTTGGAGAATGGTTTGCTATAGCACCGTGACTGTTGGAGAAGGAGCAAGTTGTCGGGGAAGAGATTACATTCATTATTGGATGTGGGCCCTGTAGAACAGTCAGTGTAAATACAGCTGGACAGTTGGGCTTGACATGGGGGAAGGACAAGGCTGATTTAGAAGGATATTAGATGTTTTTGGTAGTAGGAGAGGCCCTGAGGATAAAATGAACTCAACCCAGGAGAATGCCTTAGTGAGAAGAGAAAAATGCAGACGGAGGAAGCGGGTGTAGCAGACTCAGCAAAATGAAGTCATACCTTTGTCTTGGTAAGCTGTCTAGACAGACAGTGCTGGGCCTGCAGTAGCCATTCAATCAATATGCATTTAATGATGAATAAGTAAATGAATGAGCGAGGGAATCATTGAGAGAGAAGTGAGGGGCACCTTGTGTAAGTAGCAGAGGTCTGGCTTAGAAATACAGCACTACCAATTCCTCTCCGGCAGATAGAAGCTAAAACCATGAGAGAGAAGGAGACCCCAAGGGAACGTGTATAACGTGAGAAAATAAGGACTCAGGAGTGAACCCTGATCTCATTAGGAAGGTAAACGAAGCACATTCTCCATGATCCTCCGTAAAACATTCGTCATCATTAGTCAGAGCAGCCCAATCAGCTGGAACACCAGTTAGAGACACAGTTTGACCTTCATCCATAGCAAAGATGATAATGCTCCAGTTCCCCTTCACATGGGAGGTAAACGAGGACAAAGGAGGCACGAAATGTCAGCTATGATGAAGGACCAGATTCGGTATGAGCAGGTACCAGCTGTGAAGAGGCACTGTTGGGCTGTAAAGGGTGGTTCTCGACTTAATTCCATTAGAAAAAATTCTAGATTAGTCCCCACTGACGCTGTTTGAGGAACCCAAGCTGAGAATGAGCCCCATGCTACTAATGCTGCTTCAGAAAGCAAAACAGACCCACAGAGTCCCTAGGTGGGTCCAGGAGACACAAACACACTTCCTTTGTCATATGCAGGTGACAGAGGTGGCTCATGCTTTTTCAAACCCTGTTTCTCTTTAGTCAGCAAGGTTGCTAGAAACCTAAGAAGCCAACATTGTTTGTGGGCTTCTTTGTTAAGTGACTTGAAGATGGGAAATTGTTCAAAAATAAGTTGTCAACTTAATTGCATTCAATTCAGCTGAAAAATATTGTGGTATCACTAAAAGTTAATTGTTAACAATATGATTGTTAACAATGCAATTATTAACAAGTATGGCCCTGCCTTCGCTATTTTTCTTAAGATTAAAACCAAAATAAAACATGGTGTTATTTAGCTTAGAAGTCAACTACTAGTGAGTTGAAGTGCTGATTTGCCCCTTCTGTGAAAGATTTATGCCACTTCTAGTGATTGTCATCAGCCCCATGATGATTCAGTGGGAAGCCCTCATATGTACATCTGCAAAGGCAGAATCCATTGGCTGGAAGGTCCCCTATGGTTCCAACATGCCTCAGGCTTGGAATACATACATCACGACTCAAGCAAGGCACACTGCTGACAGCCCAGGAGAACTTCCTTCATTCTGTCATCTATGCAATAGAGCAATAAAATATTCTTGAAAACTTCAGAGTTGTAGAGGGCTCTCAGCCTAAGCATATCTGGCTCCCTCAGTGCCATGCATCTGTGTCTCTTCTCTTTCCAATCCTAGTTCTGCCCATGTGGGACATCAGAGGGTCTCTAACTTTCTTTCCTAAGTAAAATAGCAGCTTGAAATGATGCCCCTCATAGTGATGCATCTAAGCAAATACACAGGAGATTATGATGTGCCAAGAACCTCATTCTCTGCCACTACAGCCCACAGGCTACCAAATGGTCACTACTGCTGGCCTCTTCTGTTCCATTGGATAGAAAACCAACAAGCAACATCCAAATAAATATTACAGGTCTTTGTGCTGACCTGAAAGATTTCAGGACAAGATCATGGCAAGTAACTAGTCTGCTAATTGCATAATGCCCTGCCATCTTGCTATGGCAAATTGGTGTGGGAAAAGAACTCTAGACCTAGAGTCAGAGAGGGTGTGGGTAAAATCTTAGTTCTGCCATCTCCCTGTTGCATGCCTGGGATGCCATCAGAACTCTACTTCCTTCTGTGAGATACGTGTAGTCATCCCTTTCCTGCCTCCTTCACACAAATTTCATAAAGAATGTGACAATATATCCAAAACTGCCATTTCAATGACAAACTGCTACATGAGAGATACGCCACAGAGAAATAAAAATTGAGTATTGGTAAAAATGCACTTTGATGTTTCCTTTCATGCAACAAGTATTTATTGAGCACCTGCTCTACACTAGGTACTGTGCTAGGAACTGGAGAATGAATCGAAACACGTAAGATCCCTGCCCTCAGGAAATTAAACCCATAGGGGAGAGAAAAGTTATCCCAGAAACTTGCACCTTAACTCCAATTGTAAGAGATGTGAAAACTTTGCCCCAGGGAGGTTAATATAAGCGGTTGTTAAAGGTTGAATTGTGTTCCCACCCTCAAATTTATGTATTGAAGTTTACCCCCAGTACCTCAGAATGTGAACTTGTATGACATAGGGCCATTCCAGAGGTCATTAATTAAAACGGGGTCATACTGGAGTAGAGTGAGCCACAAGGACCAATAGAACTTGTGTCCTTATTAAAAAGGAGAACATTGGAGATGCCATCCCCTGTGTGCATGTCTGTGAAGATGAAGGCAGAGATCTGAGTGATGCAGCAGAAGCCAAGGAATGCCAAAGATTTCCAGCCAACTCCAGAAGCCAAGAGTGAGGACTGAACAGATCTTTCCCTGGCAACCCTTAGCAGCACCTTGATCTCAGACTTCTAGCCCCAAGAAGTGTAATATAGCAAACTTCTATTATTTAGACCCAAAGTGGGGAAATACCTTTACCAATTAGTGGTGTCAACCATGGAAATGGGAAGTAGCATTGATGTTTATGCAGCTATAAGAGCCTCTATCGGGTTTGATTTAGAGAAGTCTGGGTAGTTACCTCTGAAGTGACCCTGGAGCAAACCAAGATCTAAAGGAGAAGCAGGAGTTAGCTGGGTCAGCAGGGCAGAGAAGCAGGCTCAGTGACCTTGTGGTAAGAGGGAGACTGGAGAGTCTGAAAGAAGGTCCCTGTGGCTGGAGGAGAGAAAGCAAAGCAAGTAGGAGCTGAGCACCAGAGTGCAGTGAGGCTAGACAAATGGACGGGGAACAGATTAGGATCCTATAAAGGATTTTCACTTTGTTCTTACAAGCATGGGGAAGCCATTTACAAGGCTTTAAGTAGATGAGTGACATCATCAGATTTATTCTTTGAAAAGATTGTTGTGACTACAGTGTCAAGAGCAGATGGATGAAGGTACGAGCAGGTGGCAGGTAGGCTGGCTGCAAAAGGCCAGGCAGGACCTGCCAGTGAATTACTCAGATGCAGCACGGGACATGAGAATTGAGGACTATTTAGAAAATAACCACAGGACCTGAAATCAACTTGAATTGCTAGGGCACAGGTTGTTATTGAAATATATTTTATATTGTACTTATTCTTGGACTCAGATAACAGTTCAAATATGTCCCAGGGTGAATGGTAATATTTCCTTAAAACATGACAGATTATGCTTGCCTCAGCATTGATGCTAGGACTAAATATTGGCACACTTACATTTTCTCCACCTTGATCTCGTCATACTTTCAGTTCATACTATGACTATTTCATTTTTTATGTATCAGTGGGAAAGAGATTAGCATGTTTACCAGAAAAATTGTACCAAAATGACAAAGCTGATGCCTATTTAACGGCTGTACCTCGGAAGTCTACCCCAGTCTTACAACAATTGGAGAATTCTCCCATTAACCAAAGACACTTTACAGGCTGTGCATTTTCAAAGGCCAAATCTGTGGAAGATTTTATTTCATTAGAGATATGTTCACTCATTACTAAAAACTAACCTCCACTTTAAAACAGAGTGGCAAAACAGGGCCCACTTGCCACCCCCTTTTCCTCCAGTCCCATGGCTGGGGTTGCTAATCAATAAAGACGGTTTCCTGCTGAGGCCATTCAGAATCCTCGGCACAGCACTCCAGGCGCCAGTTGACAGGACTCATTTGCCATCTCCATTTTAATGCTATGTAAGTCCCTTGTTCCCAAAAAATAATCACTCTAAGTGCATAGTTACATTTTCCTCCTACCACAGGTATGGTTTGCCTGTTTTCATCAACAGCATCTACAACAGATGGTGTTGATGTCTTACTCATATCCTCTCAGCTGACCCAAGTCCACAGATGCTTCTAGCAAGCTGATAGTTCTGCCTCAAGCACCAGCCTCTTATTCTCTACTGAAAAACTTTCTGTGGCACCACAGGTGCTTCCTCAGCCTTAAAGCAGGCACAACCGAGAATGCAGGAGAGTTAACACCGTAGGAGAACAATCCTTATTCCCCCATGTTCTCGTGGTTTTTCAGAAGATCCACGATGAGACTAAGCCCCAGCTGCTCAACACAATAATCTACTCATTATCGTTTCCCTTCCCTGAATCACTTTCCCCATTCTTTGTTTTATGCTTCCTAGAGTCACCCAAGTCCTCCTCTCAGGGTCTGCTTTTGTGAGAACCCAAACTAAAATGACATCCATGATCATCTTTTTGTCTTCATGTGATATAAAACACTGACTCACCAGTAGTCAGTAAGGTTCCTCCTGGTTATCCATGGACTGTGGTGCAAGCTGTGACTCTCTGTTCCACGGCAGAACCATTAGAATCATCTTTTCTTCTACCTGGGAAGTTCTACAGGAGAACCTGGGGATACGAAAAATAAACAGGGAGAAAGAGAAAGAAGTCAATTGCACCAAGAATTCCCACTGTAAAGCAAACAAGTTTGTTCTTAATCCCTATTTCTTGCTATTGTAGTTAAGAGAAAATACATTGCAGGGGTAATCCTCTGATGATTTTTGTGCTTTTTCTCCACCAGCAGTAACAAATACTGTTAATCAGGGAAGTCATAGCCTTAAGGGAAGATTGATTTCAAGCCTTAGCTGGTTAGTCAAAACCAGAAATAGACATCAGTTCTATCTATATTCCAGACCTTAGTTTTAAAAAGTAAAAGATCTAGATATGTAGACCAAAGTAGAGATAGAAATAAATTGCTCTTAACATTAATAGATTATGCTAAGAAATCTTAATGACTTAATCTTAATCAGGCCAGAGTCTCATATGCTTTTTCCCAACATCCCACTAAAGTGCCAAGACATCAAAAAGAGAGTACCAGGGATTCACAGATACTAGAAATTATTGATTGATTTTTAAATGGAGGATGGCACCTATAACAAAATAGGTATTTAAAAAGGAATGTTTAGCCTTAAAGATTAGAAGAAAGAGCATGACACTGAAAAAGATTTACTACAGAAAACAAGAAACTCAGAAAACATACTTGGGATCCTCAGATGCTAGAAGATATAATATTTAAAAAGGAGAAATGGGCACAGCAGCTCAAAATGCAAAGACCACACAAAGTAATGCCTGATAAAGAAGGCTGAAATAGACAAATCTGTGGGCTTGGAATTACCTGAGCAGGTGAAAACATTCATTAACATCAGTAAGAACTAGACCTGATGCTGCAAGAAGTTAATGATGCAGAGGTCACACGAGGAGGTCTCCAATTATGGAGCAGTAGGTCTCAAGTTTTATTCCAACTCAACAGCAGTCACATACACATCACCCTGCCAGTAACTCTGGTTTGGATTGGGTGTTTCAAATAGGAGACCAAACCTAGGCTGGGGAGGTTGCGGCAGTAGTATGCCAGAGTTACCAGAGGAAGGGAAAGAAGTGTTAGAAGGGAAACCTTAGATTAAATTTGATAGAGTTTGAGCACAGAATGATTCGTGAATCAGGCAGCCCTCAAACCAGAATAGGTTCATAGACACCCCAACACTGTCACATGATCGACAAAGATTTATGGACAGAAGGAAAGTAACCTACAAAAATGGAATTGCGGTACAGCTCAGATTGGTTACAGCTCAACATTTGCCTGATTTGAACACAATTCGAACAGTTGGCTGCCTTTGCCCAAAACTGATTGGCACAAGAGCAGGTTATGGTCTGTTTACACATCCAGTTAGATTAGTAGTTCACTATGTACAGAGAAACCCTTAGGCTGTATTTAAAATATGTAAGGAGGCAGCTTTAGGCTAAACTTAACAGAAGTGTGAACCAAGAGCTTTGACTCCTCCTCTCTTGGAGGAGAGGAAGAAACGTGTCTCTCTTTTGATAAATATTGATCGTAGGGAGTCAAAGGACAAAGAAATTAAGGACTCTGATAAAAAAGTCAAGATCACATCTGCAAATAATAGCATATCCTTTGATCAGGACATCTGGAATGTGCATTAGTCACCTGGGGACCCTGTCAAGATGCAGATCTGATTCAGTATAAGTCTTAGGTCTGAGATTCCTAACAAACTCCCAGGTGACACTGATGCTGCAGGTCTCAAACTACATCTTGAGTAGAAAGACTTCAGAGAAATCCTGAAGCAAATGCTCTTGCTATAGTCCAGGAAGAACTGATGAAAACAAATTAATACCTAGGCATATTCTAGTAATTTGTAAAGCACTAGAAAGCATTTTAAAATACAATTTTTCCAGGAGGAAAATGGAAGGTGACTTACCAATAAAAATTGAGCAGATCCAGGCTTCTCCTTGCATCACTATCAGAGGACAATAGAAAAATCTCGACTGGATGTGGTGGCTCACGCTGTAATCCCAACATTTTAGGAGGCCAAGGCAGGGGATCACTTGAGCTCAGGTGTTTGAGACCAGTGTGGGCAACATGGTGAAACCCCATCTACTAAAAATACAAAAAATTCGCCGGGTGTGGCAGTACGTGCCTGTAATCCCACCAGCTACTTGGGAGGCTGAGGCACGAGAATCATCTGAGCCTGGCAAGTCAAGGCTGCGTAAGCAGTTGTGATCTGGTTTCATTTGAAACTAGAAATCACATGGAAGTGCTTAGGAAAGATGCCAGCTATATGAATTCGCTACTGCTACCATAATACATTCCTTACAAACTTAGTGGCTTAAAACAATACAAACTGACCTTACGGTACTACGTAGGTCAGAAATCCAGCACAGATCTCACTGGGCTAAAATCAAAATGTCAGCACAACTGCATTCTTTTCTGTAGTTGTTAGAAGAGAAGCCACTTCCGGAGGCCTCCAGCACCCCATAGCTGGTGGCACCCTTCCCCTATCTTCAGGGCAGCGGCAGCAAGTCAGAGCCTCTTCCCGCTGCCATCTCTCTCTAGCTGCAGCCAGGAACATTTCCTCACTTGGAAGGACTCATGTAGTAGGTTGGGCCCACCTGTATAATCAAAGATACTCTTCGCATCTGAAGGCCTTTAGCCTTAATCACATCTGCAAATTCTCTTTTGCCTTGTAAAGTAGCCCACGCGCAGGTTTTGAGGATGAGCGTGTGAATACCTTTGCAGGGGCCACTGTTCTGCCTATCACACCAAACAATATTTGAGAGAATATATTAAGAGAGGAATCAAAATTCAAAATCCCCAAATAGATAAGTACTGGTATAAAAAGAACCATGGCAAGCACCAAAACTAGTTAAGTTGGGTAAATGTAAGTAATCATTGTATAAATAGTTACAGGAAAATGCAAAGTTAGAAGCAATTCATAAGAAAATAATGGTGGCGTAATCACTGAAGCTGAAGGAACAGTCTATACTAGAGCACAGAGACTGGAGTGAGGTTAAACCTTCTCACCTAACCAGGATCAGGAGGAACTGGAAAACTCCAGGGGGATGAAAACAGTGATTGAAAAAGATAAAGCAAATCAAGTTGTAGTCCATACAGCACAAGGCAGCTTAAAAGCATTTAAAAGTAAGCTTAAAAGAACAAAAAGTGGAAAACAATGAAGAAAAAATAACATGCATCTGTTGTGGCAATAAATTGTTGAACACCTTGCTGAAAAACAGACCTCTGCTCTGTAGAAATAGAATTGGAAATCCATCAAAAGCATTAAATGGAACAAACGCTCCACTTTATATTGATAGAATATAAAGTGTGTTACTATTATTTAGTTCTCATTAAAATAGTTTGTTATTATCTTGACTTTGTTCCAGAAAAAGAATCTGAGCCTCCAAGAGGTTAGGGGACTCAATCACAGTCATGCATCTGTGAGCCACAAAGCAAATCCAGGGTCTCCCTCACAGCCCAAGCTGTGCCCACCCGTGTATTTGAGACCACATAGCTAGTGAGAGGTGGAGCCAGGACTAGAACCCAAGTCAGTTTTACCCCAAATTCTGTATGCATAACTCTTACTCCACCACTTCAGAAATTGTGTTCCTGTTTCTATCTTTGCCTCATAACCAGGACCCCTAAGATTCCCATTGATTTTGCCAGTCTCTGCCACTGTGAGTGAATTCTCCTATCTAGTCCCATCCTCTCCCCATGGGGCAGATCCTGGGGTTCACCCACTGAGAGATCTGCTCCAGCCTCTTAATAAGGATTCAGGTGCCTCCTCTCCCAATTAAGGTGAATGTCTCCCCTGGTGCTCTAGATCACATCCTCTCTCATCTCATGAATTGATTTCACCAGTTAGCCTCTTTCCTCCTGAATCTTCACACTGTCTCTGCTCAGATTCCTTCTCATCTGGATGTTAGCATGCTTATCCCACTGAAAAGAAATCTCTTTATGGAGGACTTTATTCCCCTGTAGCCACTATGACACTGCTTCTTCAACCCCATAACCATTTTTCAGTCCCAATTCCTCACCTTCCGTTTATTCAGACCCACTGCAATCTGATTTCTGCCTTTGTCTTAGCAATTGGACTGCTTCCACTGAGGTCACCAGTGACCCTCCTATCTGACAAACCAATAAAAAGTCTTGTATTGTGAATATTTACATCTACTACTTCTTGAAGCTTTCTTTCTACTTGGTTCTCGGTTACTTTTCAAACACTTCACTCATTCTATAAACCCAAGGATTTCACTTTTCATGCAACACAATTTTGCTGCATTATTTGAAGTTTTACCTGACACATATCTCTGAGCACCACACAGTAGAGCCAATTACTATGGAACTTACACACCTAAACCCAAACTCATTTTGGTGCCAACTTCAAAATGTAGTTCAAACTACATTTGAACCCATACTCCCAAAGGCACCTCAAACTTATTTTGCCCATAATCTAACTCATGAGACTCCACTCAAAGAAGCCTCTTTTTTTATCTCAGCCAATAACACCATCATCCACACAAGTTCCCAAGCTGGAAGTCATCATAGATTTCATCTTCTCCTTTATAGCACTTCTTCATCCCCAGCAAATCTCCGGGACTCATCAGTTCTCCGGAGTATCTTTTGACTATGTCTCTGTATCCTACCCTCCTCGCCCTTCACTACCATTACTGAGCCATTCAATTAGGTCTATTGAAGTATCCACTGTGTGCCACGTATTTGCTAAGTACTGGGGATACATGATGACAAAATAGGTATAATATCTCCACTAATGGAATGTATGCTGTAATGGGGATATGGACATTAATAATTATAAAATTATGACATTAATAAATATGATCTAATAAATATAATTACAAATAGTACCATATAAAGGAAAACTGCAGGATACAATGAAAAAGTATAATAAGGAAACTTGATTAACAATGAAAGGTCAGGGACATCTCTGAGAAAGTGATACCTAAGCTGACACATAAAAAAGGGTCAGAGAGAACTATGTGAAGAGTAAGAAAGAGTGGACAAATGAAGGAGTTCGTGCAAAGGCCCTGTGGTTAAAAACACCTGGATTAAGGAACTTCAACAATTGAAGAGTATGATGCATGCATGCACTGGCCAGGGAATCGGTAGGAGCCAATTTCTTCAGAGCCTTGTAGGTTTTGCATTTCATCTCAAGTGTCACAAGAATTCACAGAAGGATTTTCAAGCATGATCAAATTCAATGACATCGTCAAATTTGCTGTTGTTTCAGCTCAAGCAAGAGAAAATAGGGCATGAATTACAATGGTGGCCATGGAGGTAAATAGAAGTAGATTTGAAATAAACTTCAGAGATAGAAAAGAGAGAAATTTGGCGGTAAGGAAGGAAAGGAAAGTGTTAAGAACGACTTTCAGGCCGGGCGCGGTGGCTCATGTCTGTAATCCCAGCACTTTGGGAGACCGAGGTGGGTGGATCATGAGGTCAGGAGATCAAGACCATCCTGGCCAACATGGTGAAACTCTGTTTCTACTAAAAATACAAATATTAGCTGGGCATGGTGGCACGTGCCTGTAGTCCCAGATACTTGGGAGGCTGAGGCAGGAGAACTGCTTGAACCCGGGAGTTGGAGGTTGCAGTGAGCTGAGATCGTGCCACTGCACTCCAGCCTGGCCACAGAGCAAGACTCCATCTCAAAAAAAAAAAAAAGACTTTCAGGTTCCTGTCTTAAAAATTCAGAGGGCAGGTGAAATTTCCCAAAATAAGGAACTATTTGGGAGGAAAGATAAAAGATTACATTTCTGTATTGAATTTATGATGCTTATAAGACACCAACAACTCAATAAAGATTTATTTAGTGTTGGTGTAAAATACCAAACAGACATGTAATCCATCTTAAATTACTTTAAAATTACTTTAAAATCTTTCTAGATGGATTTCTCAAAAACAAAAAAATAATCAATGCTGTACATTCACCATTTTTTTAAAAATGTCAGAACTAGAGTTTTCCATTTGCAAGTATTGATAGCCTTCCACATTTTCTTTGCCAATTTTTTACAGTGTACCATAAACCTAGAGCAGGTTTCTCTCTTTATTCCTCTTATCTTGTTCAGAATGTAAATAAAAAGCCCTTTGTAGTTGTTAATATTTTCTTCAAGACTCACCTCACTCTGAGTTTTAGCCTTGCTAGCACAATTCTTCCTCTTCCAGTCCATTCCTTTATTCCTGTTTAAGGCTTTTCATCTTGCCTGCTTTATTTTGAACCTATCCTTTATGTAGCTGAGTTTATCAGAAGACAATATGTGCAGATTTATCCTTTTCGATAGTCATTGGGATTACTTGAAATGGTTGGATTGCTCTCTCCATAAGGAACAAAGCCAGGGGAGAAATGGCTGTTTGAAAACAATTTTACAGTGTTTCTAAGAAAAACGCTTTTATTTAAAAGATACAGAAAGGATCATTTTTAAAGCATTGCAGAGAAAGCCTCAGCTCCCTATATTTAAAAAAAACAAAAACAAAAACAAAAACAGAAACACTTTGGGAGGCGGAGGCAGGTGGATCACGAGGTCAGGAGTTCAAGACCAGCCTGGACAAGATGGTGAAACCCCGTCTCTACTAAAAACACAAAAATTAGCCAGGCATGGTGGCGGGCAACCTGTAATCCCAGCTACTTGGGAGGCTGAGGCAGAGAATTGCTTGAACCTGGGAGGCGGAGGTTACAGTGAACCAAGATCAGGCCACTGCACTCCAGCCTGGGTAACAGAGTGAGACTCTGTCTTAATAAAACAAAAAATAACAACAACCACCACCAAAAAAACCGGATTCTTCAGGTCAAAGACGGCAGCCATGTGAAATTTTCTTTGCAAATTGAAGCCATTGCTTGGCTAACACATAGTGACACGATGTTTGAGTACTGGCAGCAGTGTGTCTTCCGCACTTGCTAAGGGACAGGTATTTTCTTAGCCTAGGTCAGTTTCATTAGGAAAAATTGCCCTTTTACCCACTTCAAGCAGCTTAAACAAATTATCTCAAAGAACTGCAGGGCTTAACCCATTTAATGAATTTTAATAAGGAATACATGAATTAGCCAAACACCAGAAAAAAAAAAGTGAATAATATTGAACTAGTTCTGATGGAAATTAGCTCATGACTCTGCTGGCTTACATTTACCAAAGGCTGAATTTTTGATGGAAAGCTTAGGCCTGTTTTCCAGGCTCTGGGAGAATGGGAAGATGTTTAAATTAAAGATTAATTTTATTAGTAGTATTTT